>NW_024080711.1:3993926-4123051 GCF_003009895.1 Hyaena hyaena | reverse complement strand
GGCAATGAGAAACAATGAAATCTGGCCTTGTGTAGCAACATGGATGGACCTTGAGGGTGTTATGCTGAGCGAAATAAGTCAGGCAGAGAAGGACAAATATCATATGTTTGCACGTATAGGAGGATTAGGAGGAACTTGATGGAGGAACAAGGGGGAGAAGAAGGGGGGAAACGGTGGGGGAGAGGGAGAGAGGCAAACCATGAGAGACTCTTGAATGCTGACAAAAACTGAGGACTGATGGATGTGGGGGGGATGAGGGATGGGCATGGAGGAGGGCACTTGTGGGGATGAGCACTGAGTGTTATGTGGAAACTAATTTGACAATAAACTATTTGTAAAAATAAAAATAAAAAATAAAAAAAAGAAAAAGAAAAAGAAAAGAAAAGAAAACCAGTCCCATTAGATACCTTTCCAACAGAAATTTTATCTTCTACCACCTTCATTTGCAGAAGGAGCTTGTGTAGATAAATCCTTCAGTAGAGTACTGTCTCTAGCTCTCCCTAAACTGTTTATCAGCAGAAGGGCTATAAAGTAAGAATTTTTTTTTAGGTTGTCCAGAGAAACAAGGTGTTGGGATGGAAGGAGGGCTCTTCTAGATGCGTATCATTTGGCAACAGCTCTGTTTAGATCATGTATTTTAATTTTTTTAAATTTTAGTTTGATAATTTTTTCAGAGGGAGGGACAGAGAGAGAGGGAGGAGAGGATCCCAAGCAGGCTCCCCACTGTCAGCACAGACCCTAAGGTGGAGCTCAAACTCACAAACTGTGAGATCACGACCTGAGCCGAAATCGAGAGTTGGATGCTTAACCGACAGAGCCACCCAGGTGCCCCTAGATCATGTATTTTAAATGTTATGGAGTCCCAAGAGATCACTTCCTTCGATCCAAACAGGTAGACTGTGTGTCCTGAGGTCTATGTGGTTCTGTGTAGTTATTCAGATCTTGCATTCAAGTTCCTTAATCTCTCAGAGCCTCTGTTTGTTCATCTGCAATAATGAAATGGTAATATTATCTTAGTACCTGCCTGGATTGGATATGGTATTCTGTCCAAACTGAGCCTTACTTTATTTATTTATTTATTTATTTATTTATTTATTTATTTATTTATTTTAGTGCAGAGAGAAGAGAGCTGTAGAACTCCCGGGGTCAGAAATCAGTCAAGAAAATGTTCTCTTTCTTTATTTCCTATCCAAGAAAATGCTATAAAAATTCAGATATTACCCTTCCTGTTCCTATATCTCTTCCAAAGTTGGAATACCTTGCTGTCTAACAGTCCCAAGCCCCTGAACTGGAACTGTTCACTTGGTCAGAAAGAAGAACCCAGAGGAATTTGCCTGCAACCCTCAGACACCATAGACATAACCTGCTTTGAAGGCAGACAATATTCTGCCTCTTGAATAGATCCCCGAGTGGAAATGGTGGACTGACAGAGACAGCCAGTCATACCTCTCTGTCATCATTTGGGATATATTTATATTTGGTTCTATTCTCTACTAGGGATGTGGAAAGCAAACCAGTGTACTTATAGTGTATGCTAATCCCAGGAAATATGCAAAGATTGCATTTTTTTTTCTTTTTTACCATGCATGATCTATCTTCTGGGAAAGGGCACACAGATCTTTATGGTATCTTCACTAAGAAAAGTAGCAATCCTCACAGCCTATTAACTCTATCTGCTTTCAGGGAAGGGAAGGGAAGGGAAGGGAAGGGAAGGGAAGGGAAAAAGGAAAGGAAAAAGGAAAGGAAAAAGGAAAGGAAAAAGGAAAGGAAAAAGGAAAGGAAAAAGGAAAGGAATGACATGGTGAGTATACGTGGTAGGAGTTGAAGCAGGGAGGTACTTAAAGTCCATGAAGAGGATATCACCATGGAAGCTAAATAATAATTACATATTTCATCGGGTTCCATGAGATTTTAGTGAAATCAATATGTAAGTGGTTAGTACAGTGTCCAAGCACCTGTGCCTGTAGATGCTAGTTCTCTTCTTTTATATTCATATCAGAATGATGGCTAGTGAATGTGAATACTTTAACAACCCCCTACCATCTCTTATTGCCCCTAAAAGTGGGGGCAAATATGATAATGTGCTTTATTTAAGCAGAGAACAAGAGCGGGGTGAGTGTAGACTAGTGTTGATAATGTGCACATGATGTCAGATGAACAACTTTGAAAGTAACTGGTGAAAATCTATTAAGACATTTCATTAGGCATAGAATTATTAAGTTACTCCTCATTAATAGAGAAATAATTAAACGAATTATTATATATCCCTACCATAGAACACCAAGCAGGTGTCACCAAGAATGAGATAAATCTCAAGGTAGAAATTTGATCATATTGTACATATATACATATACATATATACACATACATACATGTTAGCCCGTGTGCTTGTGCAATAGTGTGTCTGTCTGAAAGGGCACAATTCAAGTAGTTACACGTGGAATGTTTGATGGGGAGGAAAGTGGATTTTCACTTATGTTACACACGTGGCAGAAACAATAATTCTCATTGACTAGCCATATGATCCTCTGTTTTCCTATGGAGTTGGGTGAAATTCTGTGACTGGTTTCTCCCCTTGAATTATGAGCAGAAGTGACATATTTCACTTTCTGTCTAGGATACTTAAAGTGGTGAGTCCTCCATATAATCTCCCTACCACAAAGTGGAAGGAGCCTGGATACTAAGTTACCCAAGTAAGACAGTCTCCTAGGAGGTCCCCAGTTTGAACAAAAAGGTAGTATGGGTGTCCATGTGTGTGTTGTAGGTGGGGGTACTTATTGGGTAAAGCCACTGAGATTTGGAAGTTAATTAATGTAGTGTCATAGTTATCTATTGGACATGACAATTTACCCCACAAGCTTAGCAACTAAAAGCAACCAACATTTATTAGTTCACTGGTCAGGATCTCAGGAGTCGTTCTGACTGAGGATACTTCATGAGGCTTTGATCAAACTGTTGGCCAAGGCAGTGGACATCTCAAGGTTCTACCAGGACTGGAGAATCTGCTTTCATGCTCATTCATGCGGCCGTTGGCCAGAGACATCAGGGAACACTGCACAGGCTTGCTTAAGGTAGGACAGCTTGCTTTCCCAGAGGGAAAGATTTAAGAGAGAAAAGGGACAGACAGAGACTCTATGGTGGAAGGCACAGTCTTCCTGTAACCTAACCTCAGAAGTGACATCCCATCATTCTTTCTTACTCTGTTGTTAGCAGTGAGTCATTAAATCTAGCCCATACTCAAAGGAATGAGAATTTGAAGATTGTTGGTACCAGGAGGTGGACGACTGGATGCATCTCTAAGACTGGCTACCACGTGCAGCATAGCCAAGACCAATGCAATATCCTTTTCTACTGCTTGACATTTTTTAACAGCAAGCATGAGTTACTCTCATAATTTAAAAACAAAATTAAAACGTAATATACTATGTATTTTTAAAAGTATCCAGCTAGAACCTTAGAAGTTCTTCCTCTCCCCTCCCAAAAAAGCCCACTGGCAAAATGATCTATTTGCCACTGCTCAAAATAGCCCATTGCTCTCCAGTTCTTAAATGCACATCTTGGAAGTGACTCATTTTATCCCTTATCCATTTGTGCTTTTTTATTTTTATTTTTTTTCACACCAAAGACATTTCATGTGCTGCTGTCTAAACTACTGGGAGGTCTCCTGAGCATTTTCTCCAGAAAAATACTTTCTTCTCCATTGCCTAAGTGTTAATTATATAGAGCAGCGGCCTCTAAAGTGAAAATGCAAAGTGAACCAGATACTGGTTCCCTCCTGAAGTCAGGCCCCCAAAGGTTACCTCAAGCTTTGGAGATGCTGTCTTTTGGTAATTAGCCACAGATCTGCTCATGGCTGCTGCTGTACAGACACCTCACTATTTGTTTTCATCTGTACCATCATGCTTCAAATTCTAAGGTAATAAAGCAACCAGGAAACTGGATTAAACTAGAACCTGTGAGGTCTCCAGGCCAGCAGGATTAGGGTCAATTTTACAAGATTATTACGCATCTTATGTCCTTTCTTGATGAAGCCGAAAAGGAAGAAATGAAGAAAGTAAAATAATTAAATAGTGACTATCTTTAAATAAAGGGTAAAGGCAAAATTTTCAAGGGATTTCCTCTCTATTTGGAAAGAAAGGACTAAGCAGGCAAAAATCCAGGGACGTTATAGTGAAAGAAAATTCCAAGGTACAAAAAAGCTGACATAGGAGACATGATCTAAAAGATGGGAAACAAGATCAAATAGAATAGGCAATATCGGGGAGATGAGATTGACCTTGACACTGCAGTAGATTTCAACTTTCTAAATAGGAGTCATCACATCCACACCGTTTTGAGAGTGAGCATGCTTTCACTGTCTGTACTCTTTTTAAGAGCTAGGTAGGATTTAGGAATCAAGTGACTCTAACAGCATGGTAAAGTTGGCAAGTGACTGTAAATCATTTTAAATAGTTGCAGTTTGTAAAATAATGGGTCCTGTGGGAAGAGAGTGAGGAGTTTTCACCACAGCTGGGTAGTCCCTATAATTTCCTTCAATTTTCCTCTAAAAATCCCACATCAGCAATGTAATTGTCTGCCTCACTGTCTCCCTTCCACCCCAGATGGAAGAGAGAAAGCACTGAAGAGAATAATAATGTGACACCCAATAAAGTGTTCTCGGCAAAGCCCTGGGCTAGGTGGGGAGAGGGGGTCGAATCCAGAAAAAGGGATGCAGCACCACTCTGGGCATAGTTCTGTGCTTTAGGAGGTCAGAGGAAATCAGCAGCCACCCCCCCCCCCCTCAGGGCTAGGAGAGGGAAGATTTACAATGCCAGACTTTGTCACCAGCCTTCTCTCAGAGCATTTTGGCCCATGTTTATTTTACTTATTGGCTTTCAGTCAGGTTTCATTTGAAAGAGCTTGGAAGCAAAAAAAAAAAAAAAAAAAAAAGGAAAAACATTTTTAAAAAAAGAAATTGTCTGGTGGAATATTCCAAAGGTCAATCTTTGCCCATTTGTTCTTCCTTCTGAGTTGAGTTCTTTTAGACATCAGATGAGGGTAAATACCAAAATTGGTAACAGACTCATAATCTGAGGATAGCCTGGAACATAACAGGAGACAGAAAAGCAGTTGACTTAGAGTCTATGATAGATAAGGGTTTGCTGATTGTATCAGTTAGGATTACATATAGCTGCACGTGACAGATACTCTAACCCATCAGTGCTCTGAACAACTTAGAAATATGTAAGCTCCCCCAAGTCATTAGGGATACACACACGTACCTTCTAGCTCATTGCTCTACCCTCCTGAGGGTCTTGCCTGCACCCTCAAACCCTGCAGGACTGGCTAGAGCTTTAGGATCAAATCTGGTTTCCAGACAAAACAGCCATGGAAGAGAGGACAGGCACAAGCTGTTCCTTAGGGAGGTTTCCAGTGCTTCCTGTATCAGTTAACTACAGGTTAACTTCAGATTGCAGGTCTGACCACGCTTGGTGCCATGTTGCTGTTTGGACTCCAGTCTGCTTCATGTGTGCTCGTTCCCCGGTCGAGGCTGATATAGTCACCGGCTTTCTGAAACATGCTTTTCCCAGAAAGGAGGTCAAATGCTCTCAAAGGGTCAAATAGAAACATGCAATGCCTGCTAGGGTCTAAGCTATGAACTTGCCCAAAGTCACTTCTACCCACATGTCATTGGCAAAAGTGAGTCATACTGCCAAGTTCAATACCAGTTAGATAGGAAAATAGACTCTTCCCATGAAAGTTGAGGGACAGGAGTGAATATTTTCTTAATTAATGATATCATATATTACACTATCCATGGCAGGGGTCCCAAGACCACCCAAAGTTTTGGTGATTCACTAGAAGGACTCACAGGTCCTCATACAATAGCAGTTTGTTATGGTGAAGGGTAAAGAACAAATTCAACAAAGGGTAAAGTCCAGAGGAGACCAAGGGCAAATGTCCAAGAGTTTCTCCCCATGGAGTCATGCAGGACCTGCTTGATTTCTCCAGCAACAAATTGTGACAATCACACCAAGTGTTGTCAGTCAGGAAGACTGAGTCTAAGAGTGTCCATCACCCAAACTTATAGCATCAGTGCCCACATGACTAACTGTATCACTGGAGCTCCAGACCCCAAGAAAGGAACTGTCTGTGTGAAATATCTGCCCAAATTGGTACAGTGTGATTCAAAGCCCTGAGCATGCAAAAGACTCTTCTTATCAGTTACAACATTCCAAGAACTCAATTCTCAAGAGCCAGCAAAGGGCCAGTCACAGAACAGTGCCTTCTCGGGAATGTGCAAGGTTTGAGCAGTTGGGGCTTGCTCAGTTAACCCTTTCCTGCTCACTTCCCATATACTTCCCCCTGGTAAAGACCAAAACATAATCACCTTGGTCCCACCTCATGCAGGTTGAGTCCAGGAAGAGTAATTTTTACTCCACGAATATGATCAAGCTAAGAAACAGAAGCACTACTCTTAAACAAAAAGTTGGGAAGAAGGGCTTTGGAGTGCCTCACCGACCACTTGACATGAGCTGGAGAGGTGACAGCAAGAGACAGATCAGGGTCAGGGAGATTTTATGACTCGACTAATGAGTGTGATACATTTTAAAAAATTACAAAAAATAATAGTAATACCACATTTTACCTCAACCAGATGCCATCAGTTGTAAGATATGTCAATATTTGAGTACTGCTAAGAAAGGGGGCGGGGGGGAATGCTGCCAATTAAAAGCCATGACATTTTGTCTCTCTCAGAATTTTATATAGATGGAAGGATACATGATGTACTCTTTGGAGTCTGGCTTTGTTCAGCATTGTGTTGACAACAGTCACCCATGTTATTGCACAGAGTTTTAATATATTCATTTTCATGCTATGTAGTATTGTATGTATGAATATACCACAATATATCCTTGTACTTTTATTTTCATGGGTATTTATATGGATTTCTGTCAGGTTTATACCTAGAGGGAGACTGCTGGGGCAGAGGAGATATTTAGTAGATTTTGCCAAAACTGTCTCCACAGTAGTTGCCCAACTTGTATCCCCACCAATGCTGTGTAAGAATTCCAGTTGCTCCACAAACTCTCAACTTGATACTGTCTTTTTATTTCAGCCACTCTGGTGGGTGGGTAGTGTTACTGATTGTGATTTTAATCTGCACTCTCCTGAAGACTCATGAAAGTAAGCCCCTTTCATATGTTCATAGGCCACCTGATAGCCTCATTTGTGGGATCTATTTATGCTTTTGCCCACTTTTCTGTTAGAATGTTTGTCTTATTATTGATTTGTAGTTCTTTATGGAACAGAACCCTTTGTCAGATATACATGGTGTTAATATTTTCTCCACCACCTTGTGTCTTGTTTTGTCACTCTTTTACTGGTGTGTTTTGATGAAGAAAAGTTCTTAAGTTTAATGTAGTCCAATGTTTTTTTGTTTTTTTTTTTTTTGTAATTAGGGCTTTTGAAGGTCTGCTTAATAAATATTTCTCCAGAGGCGCCTAGGTGGCTCAGTCAGTTAAGCATCCGACTCTTGATTTCTGCTCTGGTTATGATCTCGTGGTTTGTGGATTCGAGCCTCGTATCAAGCTCTGTGCTGGCAGCATGGAGCCTACTTGGGATTCTCTCTCCTCACTCTCTGCCCCTACGTTGCTTTGCATGCTCTCAAAATAAATAAGTAAACTTAAAAAAAAAATTTCTCCAACCCAAGGTCATGAAGTTTCCTATGTTATCTTCCAGTGGTTTTATTGTGTTGTCCTTTACATGTATCAGGTGGACAGATCTACAATCCATCTGCAGTTGAGTTGGGGTGTGATGATAGGTAGGAGAACGTGGATGTCCCAGTGACCCAACGTGCACACCACGGGTCCAGAGCATTTCCCTTTCTCACTGCAATGAAGTGTCACTGTTATCATAATCATCATTGAGATTGTTTTATAATTAAAAGAGCTCTTTTAGAATTACTTTGATAAAACTTATTATATATAAGTGTTCGGCAATTAATAGATGCAAAAGAAAAACAAAAGCCAAATAAGTAGATTAAAATATTCTTAAAACTTTCACTCACTCAGTGTCTGACTAACTTCAATTTTTTCAACTCAATCACTGATGACTGTTTTTCCACAAAGTATGGTCCTCTGTGTTATCAAGAATGTTGGCAATGCAGCAAAAGAATGCTGCATTGTTATCTCGGGATTTTCTGCACATTCTGATTTCAATGTGCAGAAAATGACAACTTTTGCCAAGCCAAGAGTGATTTTTAAGATATATCCTAATTTTAGAATTGTTAAAATATGAAAACATATGTGGCTTAAAATAAAAAACTGACTCGTGTCTTAAGTCACATTAATAGAAGGCTGAAACAGACATTCAAGTGTGTGGTTTATTGAGGAAGTGCCTTTTAAGAAAAAAAAATCCTATCAGGGAGGGAGAGAAGTAACATAGGGAAATGGAAGAGCTGAGCAAGAATGTGACCTCAAGAGAAGGCAAGTTTGGGCCTCTTTCAAACTGGGGAAGGAGGATGGAGAGGGGAGGGTATAGTGTTTTGTAATCCATGTCAGTCAATCATTAGTGGCCAGCAGCAGAGGGCAGGGTGGGTTGCAATCTCCCCAGCAAGCTTCCTCTCTTGAGCAAGTCTTCAAGGAGGGGATAAGCTGTGATCTTTTAGCATCAGAACTCAAAATAGCTGGAGAAGGGATGTACCTGTGAAGGGAATGTGGGCTGGGTACCAAGACTGTTTCCTATAGTCATAAATACCTAAACATTATTGAGTGCTTACGATGTGTCACCTTTTCATAAGTGAGAAAATTGGAATTTGGAGAAGCCATTTAGTTTATCCAGGGTCACACAGCTGGTCAATGGCAGAGCTGAATACAGGCAGTCTGACCAGGGCCCTTGGTCTGATTTCTATACTGTACACTTCCAAATACACTCAAACAGGTGATCAAGTGCATTATTTACACGGTGAAAGGAGAAGCCTTTGGTGTATTTGAAGTTGGCCAGACAGAAATATTATATTCATTTTTTAATGTTGATTATTTTCCAAACTCACAACTTTGTTTTGCCTTCAGTCCTGTTTTCTTGAGGTTTCTAGACAGATTCTCATCTCTCATCATACACATTAATTATGAGTATTTGTCATCACCTTTGGTTTAGCCCTCTTGGACAGTTATGAGTCACCCTCTGAAATCTATCATGTAGAAGTCGCACTTAAGGCTTTGTCTTGGGATCATGGTGGGTATTTATAATATACATGACTAATATAGCTTTTCTTTTTTTTATTGTATCCTTAAGTAATCTCTACATTGAAAGTGGGGCTTGAACTCATAACCCCAAGATCAAAACTCACATGCTCTTGGGGCACGTGGGTGGCTCAGTCGGTTAAGCATCCGAGTCTTGATCTTGGCTCAAGCCATGATCTCACATCGCAGTTCATGAGTGCAAGCCCTGTGTTGGGCTCTACTCTGATAGTGGAGAGCCTGCTTGGAATTCTTTTCCCTCTCCCACTGCCCCTATCCCACTCATGCTCTCTCTGTCTCTCTCAGAAAAAATAAATAAACTTAAAAAAAACCTTTTTTTTTTTTTAAGTCACATACTCTACCACAGACTAAGCCAGCCAGGTGCCCCCTACATGGTTAGTTTTCTTATAATGGCAATGATTACTTTGGTTCATCATAATTTTGGTTTTAATTAATTCCCTTCTTTCACATTCAAAACCATTTTCTTCCTACATACCTTCAATAGCTTTAAATAGTGTTTCATAGGCAATAGACAGCAGAAGGTTGAGAATCACCTTTGTGTCTGTTTGATTGGTTTGTCCTCAAAAGAAGCACAAAAGTTAGGCCTTTGCAAAATTGCTTAGTCTCATATTCAAATTCTCATCTTGTATTTTGGCCTCAACTATCACTGAATCATCTTTATTCTTTCTCATTCCTCCTTACTCTCTATAACCTCATCCCAAAAAAGATGCTACTAAAAAAGAAAGCAGCACCCTGGAGTGACAAGCCCCATATAAACCAAGCCAACATATAAGTCTTTGGTCCAGAATACAAACCAGTGGCCAAGGAGGCTTGCAATGGAACCCCCAAACCAATACCAAGATACCCCAGGCTTCTCTTACAATAAACAATGCAAGCTTGGATGGTGAAGAGTATCTAGGAATTATGCTGAGTCCCAAAGCAGTTCTTCTGCTCATTCTTGGTAGAGATCTAGGCCCTCATAACTAACCTCATGCTTCATAACTGAGCCAAATAACGGGCAATCCAAAACCTTCGATGGTTCCTATATGGTACATATAGGAGGAAAAATGGCTCTAAGATGTTGGCAGAAATGAACATAGGCAGTTGGCTTGGGGCAATTTCATAGAACAAAGGCACTAAGGACAAAACTGATCTCCATCTCAAAACTTGTGTTTAGCCTTCAATTTGCAAATAAGAGAGAGGAATATAGAGAAATATAAGAGCTCACATATGTGCTTCAGGTCCCGCTCTTCAACATCTTTCACCACACTTCGAGTCAGGTTGGGGGCAGAAGAAGTCGTTCCGCGGGTCAGCTCAAGGTTATAACCAAAGGGAATACAATCTGTCTCTGGTATCTTCTCACTTCCTTTTCAAGTGATTCTTTCCCTTATTCAGCCAGTGACTCTTCCTCTCCAGGGTCTCCCTGATATTCTCGACCTCATTTTCCCCTTTCTTCTGTGTGACAACTCAAAGAAAGTTGAGCAGAAATTAATGTCTCGGTGAAAATGAATGGAATCTCTAATGGTGGACTGTTGGTAAGAAGGACAGAACTTCTGGAGAGCACAGGGGCTTTCAGGGCTCACACTGATGATAAGACACAGGTGATACCAGTGACGAGAAAAACCCTGCTGATCTGGAACATATTGGTGGATGAAGATACTAAGAAGCTGAAATTCTCATTTTCTACTCATACTTCTGTGTTTTTCCAGCTGCCACTGTTGTGTTTCTTAATCCTGGTGGGAAGGAGGACAGCTGAAGTCTGGATTCCCCAGCTGATGAATGTGGATACATAACTGTCAAAGGATTTGCTTCCCTGGTGTGAGGAAACAGAAAAGTGTTGAATTTTTTCACGGAGATTCAAATGAATCTTAGTGCCTTTGTTTTGCAAAGCTAATAAGCAAATCCCCTTAATCTTGGAGTAAATGATTCCAGTATTTACGGAGCACTTAGCAAAGGGCCTTCCCAAATATTTTTTCTCATTTATCTTCCCACAACTCTGTGAAATAGGATGACATGTCTATCATTATCCCCCCTTTTGAGATTAATTGACAGGCCAATCCCTACCCAAGAGTTAGTGGGTATATGAGAATGTGGCCCAGTCTTCTGGCTCTCAGCCCTCTGGTTCTACCATATCTCTGTGATTTGTGGAATGGCCTAAGAACTTGATATTTGTGCCTCTACCTATGATTCTGAGGTTTGAGCACATACTGAAATCGGGGACATCGTTTGCTGCATCCTCCGTTTTTAGGAGCCTGGCTTTAGAGATTGGCTTTGTTAAGTCTACTCAAGCCAATTTCACATGTCTCCCCATTTCTCCTTCCTAGTTCTGTTAGGTTTTGACTAAGTTGGCTCACTTGGCCTCTCTTCCTTCTGTTAAAACACACAGGTGAATTGTCCGCTCCACCTGAGAAAGGAGTGAAGTGAAACACTAAACAAGATAGAACAAGAGGAAAACAGAACAGAAAATCTTTTGTCTTACCTGCATCTCAAAGGAGACTGCTTTTATGATAAAGTTACCCTGAATAGCTTCTTGCAAATTTTAGTAAACAATAGTGAAAGATTATTTTAATGAAAGGGCCATTTTGAAGAATTCAAAAGACATGTGAGTAGGAGTTGAAGCCAAGGAAAAATATCATCGTTGTTATGGAAAGTGAGTTTGATGAGTCCTCCTTTCTTTTCTGGAAATCCTGACTTAGCTAATGACTAGTACAGAAAACAAGTGTATTCTATGCTTCATCAATAGAATGGGTGCTTTGTGAACAGAAAAGAGAGACATCCCCACCCTCAAAGACAGACAATAAACCAAAAAGTGATGAATAATTCCGTCTTACAGTGTGTTGCCACTGTGGCTATATGGAAATGGCTGCTATGGAAAAAGAAAAAGTAGAGCAGGATATGAGGAAATAGGGGTACTAGTGTTTACAGCTTGCAATTTTAAATAGGGTGATGGAGTAGGCCTCGGTAAGAAAGTGATACTTGGGGCACCTGGATGGCTCAGTAGGTTAAGGGTCTGACTCTTGATTTCGGCTCGGGTCATGATCTCACGGTTTGTGAGATGGAGCCATGCATCTAGCCTGCACTGGCAGTGAGGAGCCTGCCTGGTATTCTCTCCCTCTGTCTTTCTCTGTCTCTCTTCTCAAAATAAATAAATAAATTTTTTTTAAAAAAAGTGATGCTTTTGAAGGTCTTGAAGGTGAGGTTGTTAGCCCAAACAAAGCAGTGCAAAGGCCCTGAGGCAGGAGAATTCTTGCATGTTTGAAAAAGTAGCAAAGAGGCCAGCGTGGCTGAAACCAGGAGAGCAAGGGAAGGCATAGTGGGAGATGAGGTTCAGGAGGTAAATGAGATCTGCTTTGGTAAGGTCCCAGAAACCATTGCAAGGAGTTGGGCTTTCACTCTGAGTGAGAACCATTGTAGTTTCTGAGAAGATTAGAGGCACAATTGACTGGGGTCACTCTGGCAGCTGTGCTGAGAATACTAGGGAGAAAAGATGAAATGGGGGAGACTAGCTGGAAGACCACTTTAGTTAATAAATCCTTTTGGATGATTCAGTAAATAAATCTTATCTTTTGTAGTCCGATAGAACTAATTTTTATTATCCCCGTTGCAAATTCTTCATGGGTGGCCTAACTTCTACTTTAGAATATGTGGATACCTGGAATGCATTGTTCTCAGCTTTGAGACTGCAGACAATGCTTCAAGACAGGAAGGGTCCCATTCTAAGCACCTTTTAACCTAAGTCACTTAGGTTAATGGAATGGGTATCTTCTTGGGCCTGGTGCCACTATTATGTGTGCCTGCGGCAGGAGCAACTAGGTGAAGTTCAGGTCAGTAAACCTCACCCTACACAGGCCCTACTCACCATGGTCCTACTGTATCTCATTCGTTGCCTTTTGGATACCAGGATCTAATGAAGAAAAGAAAAGAAAAGAAAATCTTGGAATACTTACAGTCTGGTGGAAAAAACAGACCCGAAAATAATAACAACAATATCGAGAAACATGGCAGATGTGTCCACAGGTGGGCATCATGTGATCTGAGAATAGAGAGGGTGTGCTTTCTTGTACCCGCACAACAGAACAGGACTGTGCAGTGAAGGCAGCTTTAGAGCTTTGCCTTGGAAGTTTTTCGGGTTCAGACAAGTAAAGATGAGAAAATATATTCCAAGAAAGGGAAGCAGTTTTACCTAAAACATAAAAGCTGGCAATTAGATAGCATGTTCCAGGACTGGGCAGAAGGCTAGTGGGGCTGGCTTAGGGTCAGAACAAGGGCCGGCATGTGACAAGGGATGAGAACACACGAGACTGAAAAATGTCCTGAGTCCAGGTCATTAAGAGTGCCGACATTGTGCCAAACAGCGGGAGCCAGCAGCAATATGTAGGCCAGAGAGTGATAAAATGCATATTTCAGCCTTTAGGAAATGACCTGGAATGTGAGAGGCAAATAGGAAAGAAGAAAGACTCAAAGAATGGCATCTCTCAAGAGATAACAGGAGTCTGCACTGGGGACGAAGTCCCAGGAAACTTTGCAGGTAGAGCATAAAAAGCCTAATGTGCAGGTAGAACATAAAAAGCCTAATGTATGATTCTCATGTAAGTGGTAGAAAAAAGAAGAAATAAAAAGACGCAAAAGGAGCTGCAGGACAGTGACTTTATTGACACGCTAACAAACACGAGGGGAATATCAGACGAGTAGAGGGAGGTCAAGGTTGACCATCATCACGGTTTTCTGCAAGTTCAGATTATTTTCTTCACTTCACAAATGCTTCTACGATGTCACTGTTGGCCTACGGCGAGCATGTCTTGCTACCAGAGCTAACCCGTAGGAAGTCAGATGAGTAGGCAAGCAGAAAGGGAGGGTAGAATAAGGAAGGTACAGACTGGTAAAAGGCCACATCCCCAAAAAGCCATTAATATCTCAAGTGCCTTGGGTGGCTCAGTCAGTTAAGCCTCTGACTCTTGGTTTAGGCTCAGTCATGATCTCACGGTTTATGAATTCAAACCTCACATCGGTCTCTATGCCGGCAGCGCGAAGCCTGCTTAGGATCCTCTCTCTTCTCTCTCTCAGCCCCTCCCCCTGCTCTCTATCTCTTTCAAATCAGTAAATAAACTTGGAAAGAAAACATCTCAAGTGCCTTCAGAAATGTCCTTGGCAAGCACGGCGGGATGCTAGAGTCCACAAGGCCTGACCAAGCGTGTAGACGTGTTGCTCAGGGATCCCAGGACCACGGCCCTGTGTTCCCTGCCTTGCCCCACGCTGCCCGCTGAGGGCAGAAAGCCCTGCGGGTGGGTGTTTCTGGCAGCTGAGAGGAAGGTGGGAGCTTGGGGATGGCCCCTGCCTTTGCCTGCAGGCTGTCCCTGTTCCTGCTAAAGCCACTTGCTGCCAGACTTGCTTCTCCACACATCATATTTTGTCATGCAGTGAAAATGTTATTTTTCTTGCTGGATATTTTTAAACTTATCAACATATGGGGGAAATACAAAACTGGTTTTAACGTGTAGAACAACAACTTCCACCGATGGCAGGTAGCAGAGAGCACACAGAATGAGGTATCCAGGCTGTGGAACTCCCTTACTGCCCTTCTTTTCTCTCTGTAGTCTTCGGACAGAGAAGTGGAGGAAGCAGAGGGGAGAAGAGGCACTTCAGGGAGACAGAGATGTAGGTGGATGAGAGGAGAAGATTCAGAGAAGAATCAGGAAAAGGGAGGGAAGATGGGAAAGCAGTGCTGAGGCCAATTAAAACACCTAAGAGCAAATTCTGTATAATTAGGAAGGGGAAGATGGGATGGAAAGAATGAAGGAGGGAAGGAGGGAAGGAGGGAAGGAAGGAAGGAAAGAAAAAAGAAAAGAGAGGGGGAAGGAAGGAACAAACGAACTAATGAATGAAGGAAGGAAGAAAGAAGGAAGGAAGGAAGGAAGGAAGGAAGGAAGGAAGGAAGGAAGGAAGGAAGGAGGAAGGAAGGAAGGAGGAAGGAAGGAGGGAAGGAAGAAAAGAAGGAAGGAAGAAAGGAAGGAATGAACGAAAAAACGAATGAATGAACTAATGAACGAAGGAAGGGAGGAGGGAAGGAATGAAGGAGGGAAAGAGGGAGGGAAGGAAGGAAGGAAGGATGGACTGAAGGAAGGAAAGAAGGAAGGAAGGGAGGGAGGAAGGAAGAAGGAAGGAACGAACAAACAAACGAACAAAAAAACTAATGAACAAAGGAAGGGAGGAGGGAAGGAATGAAGGAGGGAAAGAGGCAAGGAAGGAAGGAAGGAAGGAAGGAAGGAAGGAAGGGAATGATCCTAACAGATGAGGGCAAGGGGTGTGGACCACCCTAAAACCAAATGTCAGTTATACGTTCCTATTCTCCATGAGGCTGGTAACAAGAACGTGCCCAGAAGGGTGACGGGAAGAGGTGAGATCTGCACCCCCTTTCAAATGGTGCCTGGAATTAGACAAGACAGGTGTTGCCTTATTTATGCTTTAATTTTAAAAATTCCAAGCCAGCATTTTCATTCCACATCTGCCTCCTTTTTTTCAATTAATGTGAAAGCTTGCTCTTCTGCCACCTCATCTTCGCCTTATTGTTTCACTGAGTTCTTCTCTCAGACTTCTGGCTGACACTTGTGTCCCGGACCTGGTACAGTCCACTTCTGGATCGTCTGTGCGGTAGCGAGAACAGTCAGACACATCAGAATCACCTCACCCCAGTGTCCTTATTTGCTCTCTGTCCTTCCGTGGTCGCGAGTAGCTCAAGGTTCCAGCGTTGGGTTTTAGGAAGCGAACGACTCTCAAACACAGTGATGCACGGATGGCTTTCTCACTGAAAATCCAGAGGAAGAGACCCCAGGGTTCTTCCAAGTGTGGAGACGCCTCGGAGGAGGCCAGGCAATATGCTGGCGAGCAGTTTTGTCTTGGTGGCCAGAATGCCTGGGGCAGGTCCCCGTTGAGTCTGAAGGGCCACCTCCCAGGTCCCTTGGTCTGATCTCCTTACCGGTAGCAAGATGATGATGCTGAGGCTTTTGTTAGGATCAGATGGGACAGGTACGTGAAAATGCTGTGTAGACTAAAGGCATTCTACCAGGGATTTTAAATTTTTGTTTCAAAAAGCCTGGGATTCCTCAGGGGACCCTCACCAAGAGAGGAGAGATTACTGGACGGACTTCCTGGCTGCTACCACCAGCTCAACTGGGTTGAGTTTTATACACAATTTAACTCAAAGAAAAGGAGTTCTATAACCTTAAACTTTGGAAAACCGTGGTATTTTATAAATCATTTCTTTTCTCCTGCTTTTCCCCTATAGTGTATCCCCTCCCTCCCTCCTACTCTATTTTGTAAATGGTGATGACAATCAGCCAGGATCTTTCACCCACTATTTATATTCCCCTTCCTTCTGTGTGACCCTCAGAGAAGGTGGAGGCCGGTGGTCCCTGCCCCATGTGAAGGGAACTTCCATGTTCCGGAATGTTCTTTCAGTTGCTCTTCAGCCTTATCCCCTCCAGGCGGCATCAGCCACATCCTTCCATGTCCCTCCTCACGGTGTTTTGTTCAAACCTTCCCATGGCTGCCCCCGGCTCCCCTCCTGGGTGGGGGAGCACTGGAGCGAGGTACACAGGGTACAAAGTACACAGCGCTGTCTCACAACAGCGACGGACACAGAGTAAACTCCAGGAGGGTCTGAGAACCAAAGACAGGAGAGACTGGCAGGCACCCAGAAGGAGGGTGAGGGCCGGAGAATGGGGGGCAGAGTGGGAAGGTGCTCCTTCACCTGGAGAGACTCCCACGTCCATCCTCCCCTAATCACTTCCTCCCCTGGCAACACTCTCCTGGGGCTGTGCAAGCAAAGAGGCAACAGGAAGCCTCTCTCTCCTCTGCCAGACACCCAGCCCGCCTCCCCTCCACAGTCAGGGCCCCGCAAAAACTTGTGGTATGAGGGGAGCCTGGCGGCTCAGTCAGTTAAGTTTCAGACTTCAGCTCCGATCGTGATCTCGTGGTCTGTGGGCTCAAGTCCCACCTTGGGCTCTGTGCTGACAGCTCAGAGCCTGGAGCCTGTTTCAGTTCTGTGTCTCCCCCCTCCCCTGCTCACGCTCTGTCTCTCTCCCTCCAAAATGAATAAACATTAAAAAAATTTTTTTAAAAACCACATCGTTTGAGTTTTGTCATCCCTCGCCTTCCCTTCCTGCTCTCCCCGGCCAACCACCTCTCCACATTTCGTTCACGCTAAGGTGTTAAGTGGCTTCATGACTTGCCTCTCTTGAGAAGATTTGTACTTTAAAAGAGGCAGCTCGACTAAGCCACCGGTTAACACAAGGGATGCAACATGCAACATTAGACACCTATTAAGCCAGCAAGGGAGGCGATTAGCTGCTGAAAATCACAGCCTAGAGAATTCTGCCTTTTCCACCCAGGCCCCGGCGAAACCGGCCCCTGACACCAATTCCTTTACTGACAACTCTGTCCTATCTTCAGTTACAGCACACACACCCCCACCCCCTCAGGCTTCCTTCCTTAAATAATGCCCTATCCCTTCTTGTGGGGGGAGACTGACTGCAAGGTCCCCCTCTACAGCCTCCCATCTGTCACCCCTTTCCTGTCTCTGAATTGTACCAGGTTATGGCTAGAGAGATGTAGCTTCTGAAAGCCTGCAATGAAGTGACACCACCAAGGAGATGGCTTGATGGCCACTGTGATGAGAATGTCATTCTTCTAACAGGGCCTGCAGAAAGCATTCGAAGGCGTTAAGCGACCTTCCATCCAGCCCGGAGGACAACAATATAATTAACTCGAGTAGCCACCCGGCTTCCCCTGAAAAAAAGATTCAGAACGCTGGTCTATGGGCATATTTATGGCCTGTATTCCTTGGAATAGAGAGTTGTTATTTTCCATGAGAATTGCACACATCTTTATGTTTATTTTAAGCTGTCTATTCTCTGCATTTGTAATTCTTTAAGTATTAGTTATGGCTTATCTGGGACTTAAGAACAAGAAAGAGGCTACTATTCCAAAGTGCAGTAAATAATGTAATATGTAAGCTCCAGCTGGGGAAAGAAATTGTAAAGCTAAAGAATTCAATTCCATTTCCAACTCCCCCTGGGCTATGTAACCTTACAAACCCTTTGAGGCAAGTTTCAGAATTCCAGCAGGGTTGGACTGATATATTTTTTAAAACATTGCTTGGATTAAATGGAGATGGGGTCCCCAGGACTCCACAGGAGATAGTCCGAGGTTATACAATAGTTTTCCCTCAAGGAAATGTCCTCTTGATCCAGGAAACAATCCACCTCTTCCTGAATGGGCTCGATCTATTAAAGAACCCCAAGAAGTCTCCCCATCCCACCTTCTTAATAGAGCCCCACTGACCCATTGTCCATTACCATTGGAGCTTAACATTTTAATCTCATTTGATATTTTCTGCACACTCCGTCTCCGAGATGCCTCAAATGACCTAGATGCTACTGTCACAATGCACGTGGAGCTGGTCATCTGGAAAGTTCCCAACACAGTAAATTGAGGACAAACACAAAATTCTTTCAGACAGGCATCTGGAAGGAGAGAAGGGAACTGTCCTGTCTCTCAGACTTGGCACTGCAATTTGGCATCTGCACAACAAGCCAAGTCACGCTGCCTGTGAAAGATGCCGAATGAAGTGACCAGGAATAGAACCAAAAACCAGTTCTGCCCTCCTCTGCCTTGAAGACCTCTCTACGAGAAAAGAGCTAAAACTATTTTCAACGTGATAGTAACTTCTTGGCCCCCAAGCACAGACACACAGCCTGTAAAACGTAAGCTACGTGACTGTAATAAGTTGCACTGCCGCTTGCGGCTAACAAGGTATGTTCATGTGCACTGTCTTTCTCAGTCCTCATAGCAAACCCATGAAGACAGGTATCTGACTCCATTTTACAAAGCGGTTGCACAAGGTCATATAACTATTGAAAAGTAAAACTTGGGTTGAAACCAAATGGACTCTCCTTCTGATTCTTGTTTTTGATTGCTCTGCATTGCTTCCCAGCCTCACTTTGTAAGAATTCCTGAAGAAATTCAGAGTCAGGGGATAGAGCTATCTGTCATACCACTGAGGACAGAGTTAACCAAAGGAGAGAAAACAGCTCGCTGGATGCAGAAAAAAAGCCCTTAAAGAATGGAACAAGTTATGTTTCTAGATGCTCAGGAGGATAATCTACCTAAATGAGTGAATGATTCACTATGTGTTAGGTGCTGGGAATCAATACAGATTGGATGCTGGCAAAGAGTTGCAAACTTGAAGGCCAGTCAAAATAAAGTCAATGGCCTAGGCACTCATTTTTGAGCATACGTTTTGGGATTCTGTAGGATTGCATGGTTAAGATACTTTCATTGGATGGATCTTAGAACATAGGATGAGCCAAGTCACAGTGGACTAGCCAGACTCAAAGGTGATAGGGATTCTATTATTTTCTTCTAATCTTATCTATGATGTGCAACATAAAGCCAAACAGAAATTTCCACTAAATATTAATTTAGAAATTCTCACTGTTTGAGATTTTTACATTTTGGGCAACTGTATTCTTTTTTTTTTTTTAATGTTTCTTAATTTTTTTTTGAGAGAGAGAGAGAGACAGAGCATGAGTGGGGGAGGGGCAGAGAGAGAAGGAGACACAGAATCTGAAGCAGGATCCAAGCTCTGAGCTGTCAGCACAGAGCCTGATGTGGGACTCCAACTCACAAACCATGAGATCATGACCTGAAACGAAGTTGAAAGCTCAACTGACTGAGCCACCCAGGCACCCCCAGGCAACTATATTCTTAACAGAGAATATTAAGGCAATTACTTCAAAAAAAAAAAAAAAAACTTTGTAAAGTATGATATGCATACAGAAAAGTGCATTATAATCATACAACTCAAATTTCACAAACCTCACACTCTATAACCAGCACCAAGTCAAGAACACTATTAGCACTCAGTCCTGCTCCTCTTTGCTTTAAATCGATCCTCTTCTCCCAAGGGTCACCTCTCTTCTAACTTCTAGATCTTCCCTCTAACATAAACAAACTAAACTTCTGTTAAAAAATTTCATTTTGAAGCACTCTTCATCTGTGTGAAAGAGAAGGAAAATCTCAAATAGTTACAACTTACAATAGACCGCTATAATAACGATCTTGCTGGTATAGTTGAAGCACTTAAGACCTATTTTCTAAGGCTTTGTGTTCTTCACAGAGACCACAGGGGAAACTCAGACATGCCGTATTTGGAGATAGTCAGGACTGACATCTGAATCTTCAACTTTTTCTCAGAAAGAATGCTTTTGTAAGATGATAAGCAAGAGTAAATATTTTCAGACCATTTCAAGAAATGCTTTTGAAATCTCTCCTATAGGAGGTCGGGTCAAGCTCTCCATTTCTATCCGTTTTCATTCTTTCTGTTAAAATCTTGATCTATTGTTCGGCACAAGGATTATTCCCCTGTCAAGCCCAGAGCTACATACGTGTTGTTAGAAGAGTAGTTAGTATTCAAGGCACCAGGAGAAGCCCTTTCTAAATTAAATGAAATTTCAGTGTGGTTATATAATACCAAATCAGATTGTCTGATTTTAACAGAGATTTTGTTAAACTCAATTTTATATGTAATTTTCTATTTGTAGAAACTAATAGAAGGAAATTGTAATAGACATGAAAGAGAACAGGAATCTTATAGAGTTTGTCATATTCTGTTATGTATTAAAATGATAACACTGATTTCATGGTCCACTATTTCATTAAATTCCCTGCTGTCATTAATGCTTTTATAATTAAAATAGCCTTACATTTAATTCAGAACTTACTACATATTTACAACTTTCCCTAACTCTTGGCAATCAGATTTTAGAGGGTTTTCCCCTTAAAGGGATGTGATTAACCTTTGCACTAGAGCCTGTATTTGATTTTGGCAGCCTAAAGAAATAGGAAAGAGGAGCTTATTCGACAGGAATTTTGCATAAAGCATTTCCTAGTAGGTAGGATTACATATTAAATAACGTTTAGTATGTTTTAAGGGATTTTTATTAGTCTACTGGGGGGCTATCTTTTCATTGGTTATAGTCAACCTTTGAAGTAGCCGTCTTATATGTATGTGTCTGTGTGTATTAATAAACATACTATATATATAAACATATATATATGTTTCCCTTACCTACCCACCTATGATATTTCTTTTATTATAAATGTGTACCTATATATTGTATATATATATATGTATGCACAGACATGCATATTCATGTGTACACATACATTAAATATATGTATATGCACTTGCATTCTGCATACATACAAATACATGGGAATGAAACAAAGGAGCTATCATGGAGGTCTGCACCCACAGTGGGCAGCATTTGCAGAGCACTGACATTGGGGTAGTCTCCACTTGAATACTGAACAGAAGTAAGCCGCTCCTTGCCTGGGTGGAGATATTATCTCATCCCTCAAAGTAGCTTGCTGCAAACACAACCATGAGAGATGGCCAGAGTAAAGAATGGTCAGGCGAGGGCCTCTAAATCTTGGCATATCCAGCAAGAATACACATGGACCTTTAGGACTGGTGGTGGATTGGCTCTCACAAAAGATATATATGAATGTTCTTGGGTTTTATATACTTGTATGCAGCAACTTTATTGAACTCTTATTCTGAATGGCTTTTCAATTGATTCTTTTGGATAAGATATAGTTATTATTTCCTTTATCTGTATTTAAAAGGAAACCTAATACATCAGTGTGGTTAAATAATATGATCAAGGTCACCTAGATAGTAAATTCTTCATCTGGAACTTAAACCCTGGTATTATAATTTCAAGTGCTTAATCTTTTCAAGATAAATTATGTGTCTATTTTATTTGAAAGCCTATCTTTTGAAGTATAATTTACACACAATTTTAAAAAATAGCATTTACGTTACCATGCAGTATTTCCATCATCTGTTTATAATGTGTCTCTGAACTTAGATACTAAGCTCTTTGAATAGATGCTGGGTTTATTCATCTTTGCAACCCTGGTGTCTCATACAGTGCCTGGAATGGGGCAGGATAGATATAAATGAATGGATGGATGGATGGATGGATGGATGGATGGATCAATGGATATATGACTACATCTTTGCTCTACATTTTCATTCTATCCAAGAACACTTCTTTCTTTGCCAAATACTTTCCAAGGAAATTATCTGTCTAAATTTTATGGGGCATCTGGGTGGCTCAGTCCATTAAGTGCCTGACTCTTGATTTCTGCTCAGGTCATGATCTCTCGGTTCATGAGATGGACCCCTGTGTCAGGTTTTGTGCTGACAGTGCGGGAAAAACATGGAAGGGAAGTAAGGGGCTCCATACTTCCTGCCCGCATCTCTCAAACAAAGAAGGGTTGAAGCCAAAGGACTCTGAACCCCAAGAGTCTGGGAGGAAAGGAGACGGAGTCTACTAGGAAGACAGTGAAGAGCCTGCTTGGGATTCTCTCTCTCTCTCTTTCCCACTGCCCCTCCTCTGCTCATGCTCTCTCTCTATCAAAGCAAATAAATAAATGAACATTTTAAAAAGTAATAAATTTTATTAGATTGTTTCTGGACAAACAGAAGGCACTAGCATGAATTTCTAACATGACCTGGCAAAGATTAATTGATTGTTTTTATACTGGTGAAGAATATAATAGGGTAGACAGATATGGGCTCTCACATTTACTTCTACTTAATAGAAAAAAGCAAAGATGAAGCAAAGTCAGCATATTGAAAGCACCAGCATTCTTAGCTTTTATTTCTTGAATACCCACAGCATCTACATAAAATAAAGATCAAAAAGGACTGTCCCTCAAAGAGTCGACCATTTGCCTTAGCCTAGTACCAATTTGTACTGCCCAAGTGAGCTCTCAAAAATATACATCTGATTATGTCAGTCCTCTCTTTAAGAAGGAAACACACACACACACACACACACCTCTTTCAAATGTTCCCCTTTGCCTTCAAGTTACAGTCAAATCGCTTGGCAAGGTATCAAAGCCTCTATGATCTGCCTATTTTTCAAGCTTTGCCACTCAGCATGACATTCCCCTGAAACCTAAGCTTCCACAGTGTCAAAAGGATTGGAGTTTCCCAGGCATGTCCAGACCTCCAGGCCTTTGCATACCCTGCTTCTTCTGTCTGGAACATCTTTCACTGGGCCACCCCCTGGCCAATATTCAGTCATCTTTCAAAATTCATTTCAAATTTCATATCATATAGAAAGCTTTTCCTGAATACTCTTCACAGTAAGCTAACCACACCCCTTTTTATGGTCTTCATTGAATTCTAATCACACTTTATTCAGGGCACCCCTAATACTTTGCTGCAATTACTAATTTGCAAATGTATGCACTCTTGCTTTGTCTAATTCATTGTTTCATCTCTAGGGTCTAGCATAGGACCTGGCCTATGGTAGGTACGTGTTCCTCTTACCTTCTCTTTTCTGCCCTACTCTTCCCTTCATGGCCAAAATCTTATTACCAATAAAGATATTCATGAGTTTTCAATGCTGAGACCCACCTCTTATGAAAATAAGCGAAAAATTAGCACCTTTAAAAGGCTCAATATTCTCAGTTAATGTTCTTCAGCAACCGAGAAGTCGAAAGAAAAAGACAATATAGATCTATGTGGGAACATAGATCCTAGGGGTATGGGTGAAACAGGTATCCACATCTATCACAGAAGTGAACCGGTGATTGCCTAACAGCACAGCCAGCCTTGGGGACCGGTCTCCTGCGCTTCCAGATAAACCCAGGAGTACTCGGGGCTGATGGCTCAGATGTCCTTCTCTGGAAATTGCCATCATTCTAAAGGGTCATCCCAGTTCCTCAGCTCTCTGTGGGATTGGCTAGGGACTTCTGCTTTGCCCAAAAACACTTCCTTCCCTGCCTCATGGGACTTGCTATGAGTACTCCCCAATAAACTTCCTGCATGAAAAGCTCCATCTCAAGTTCTATTTCCTGAAGAGCCCACCATAAAACAGAGGTCTTATTATGTGATAGAATTTTACATGCAAAAGTTCCCTCTACACATATAAAAATTTCTTTACATTTAGAATTGTGCTCTATAGGAAGTACCCTATTTAAAATTTATCTCCCATTACTTTGTGTTTTGAAACCTTTGGGATATTTTAAATTCTGTTATCTAAATGCTTATGGGAGTGATATCTGGACCTGCTATTAGCTAAAATGACCAAATGAAGGAACAAATAGGCCTTATGTTTACAAACATTTTGTTTCTTTTTTATTTGTTAACAGCATAACTCCCAATCACAACTTTAATTCAACATGAATAAGGGAGCATTGATAAATGAACCGACATATTGAGTACCAAAAAAACCCAAAGAAACTTGGAGTTTTTTTTGTTAGCTTATGCACTTCTATTGCAAAGTAAATATACAATGTTTAATCCTGGTTTCTTTCTCAGATATTGCAAATAGCATAAGCACTCCCGTCATTACCTTCGTGTGCTCCAAGAATAGAATCTGCCCTCATCTCTTCCTTTTATTTTAGAAATAAGGAAACTAAGGAAGAAAGGAACAGAGCCAAAATGATGATGTTTCACCAACAGGACTTCTGCCCATGATTGTCACACTTCCAGGTGAATTGAAATAACCTGCTGATTTTAATGAATATGCATGTTCTTTTTAATTAATTAATAAAGCTATCTTTCCTTTGGCATACTAACTCTTTATTCAAATTGGCAAAATGTCAAGGCTAGAAAAGCAACATTCACCTGTTGTCTGGCATCAATATCTGATGTGCCAAGAGGAAAATGTGGGCCTCTGTGATGCTTTTATGAAACTGTAGTAATAAAAATGGATATTGATGAAGGTATATACTCCAATGCCACAGCTAACTTAGAGCAAAACTGTGAGATAGGCAAACTGGTTTTGGAACCCTCCGCTGCCTTTTTTAAAAAAAATCACCCCCTCTATTTTAGAATCTTCTTTCTAGAATCTTCATTCTCCCCAAGGACCCAGTGTAGTTCTGCTTCTCTTCCTTTCCTTTCTTCCTAGGAACATAAATCAGACACAGAAGCGTGTCTGGGAGTCTGTAAGAAATTTCCAAATCATTGAAATAGCTAAGATGCTTTTTTATAAATATAGGGGCAGGTATCAGATAATTTGATTCCTCCCCAGGTCTGGGGTGAGGCCCTGGAATCTGTATGCCTACCAAATACCCCAGGGGTTTGGGATGATTGGCTAGGTTTGGGAACCACCAATCTGAGAATTTCATTTTTATCAAACGTTTAAATCTCCATGGTTAGCCTTCACAAAAGATATGCCTTTTAAAGAGCCTCCTAGAGAAAGGCGATGCCTAAGTCAAAGGAATAAATGAAAGCAAAAAGCAGAGACGTTACTGTGGGGAATCAGACAAGCCATGTCCAACTTACCAAACCAAACCCCACAGAAATCATCTGCTCCATCTGCCCTATGAAGCCCACTGAGGCTATCTATGCCTGCCTCGCAATAATCTGAGGGAAAAGAAGATAGCTACCTCCCCCCACCCCCACCTTGCTCTTCCTCTCTCTATCCTCATCCTTTCTCTCTCATTTTAAAGATTTACGTACCAGTCCTTTCCTTTTTGGAAAAGAAAAAAAAATCATCACATGATGCTGTAATTTATAAGGGAATTCAAAGGACAAAATTGAGCTAAAGAGCTCAAATTAAGCTGTATACAGAAGGACGGGCAATCTAAAACGGCCCAGTTACAAAGTACTGCTGAAGGAGAAGGCGGCCGCTTCCTAATGACTAACACCAGGCAAATGGCTCCCATGCTCTGAAATTGCATGTGTGCGTCCTAGCTGCCCACGCTCTGATGCAGGCACACAACACAAGTCTTGGTACCAGCGGTTAAAAATAAACTGTGAGCTCTCAGAGGAAAAACAGTCTCTGCATTGAGGACACACTGTTGTGCCTTCAGCAAGGAAGCTCTCAGTCCCTGGCACTGAGAACCACCTCAGTGGGCCCGGCTGGTCCGGCCCTCTGACCAGCCCTCAACATAATCTACAGCAGAGATAGCTCCCCCAGGACCTGGAAAGGGACGACAAAGGAGTGATATTGTCAGGTTCCCTCTGTGGTCCTCATTTTTTTCTCGGGATTTTAAGAAGACTCAAAGCCAGCCCCTGATGGGGGCTGGGAATTAAGCACCTCTAAGTTTCTTGCATTCAATGTGTGGGTTCAATAAAAGTCTCCACAACTTTTTGAGGATTTTTTCTCTGCATCTTGAGCTCATGGGTAGTTTAAGGGAAGATTAATCCAAGGGCTTGCTGCATTACACTTACCTCATTAATATATTGCATTGAAAGACGTGTTTAATACCCAAGAATCCTGATGATCCTCTTTATTAAGCTCTTTAAAGGAACTCTTTAAACAGTGAACTGGCTGAATATTACAGTTTTCATTTAAGCTCAAGATTCACTTGACTACCAGGGTGCTTATGATCAAGGTTAGATGATCCCTGAGGGCATTTACACACAGGATGGGTAATCTATACGTTATCCTGAACTTTTCCAAAGAGAGAGAAAAGAAAAGGGTCTGTAGGGAGAGAAAAGCAGCTGAGTTGCCCTCCCTCTCTCCTCAACCACACTCAGCGTTCATACAGGATAGAAACCAAAGTGGCAAATTTTTAGAGACTCCTTTTACGTGGTAAGCATTCTTCTAACTCATGTAAACTCACAATAATGACATGGGAGCTACTGGGAGCTCTGTTCTACAGATGAGGAAAATGGGGCAATTAGCTTGCCCAAATAACTTGCTCAGGAGCCACCAAAATCCACAATGTGGTCACTGAGGATACTGCCAGATGAAGAACTCTCTCCCCCACATCACTTCCAGACCCAGAAGACTCTGCCTGCCAGGACGTCTGTACGCTCACCTTTCCTACCGAACTTCACCATCTTGCCCTGTGTTCCCCCAGCCATCTTGAAGCCACGCACAATCTAAAGGGCTATTAGCACATTAGAGCAGAAAGAACTTTCCTTGGCTTCAGAAGAAACTGCTCCTTTCCTGTCTTGACTATTCTTTCTGAATCATCTTGGGCAACTCAGAGCCTCCATATTCTCATTTCAATGGGGGTTGTTATGAAGCTCATAGGAGATAGCATATCTGAAAAGCAACTGTAAATTGTAAAATGTTGACAAACATTAGTCATAATTATTAATAAAATGTGAGATGTGTTCCCTAGCAAAAAGAAAACACTACCAGTTCTGACACAGTCAATATATTTGGGGGAAAACCAGGTTATGTTGACAGTGGAATAAGGCAATAAAAGAGACTAGAGCATAAATATATTTCTAGGACCCAGAGCCAGTGAGATTGAAAGCAGGTAATGAATAAATCTTTGTGATCATCTTAAGTTCCATCTGTATAATGCTTTACAATTTATAGAGCTCTTTGGTGCTGGTGTTTATTTCATTATATAAAGTTATGTAATATAGGCAGGGTATTATTGTCCAGTGGAGCATGTGAGCCAGGAAAATAATTGCTCTGGGCAGACATGTCCAGATAAACATTCACTGCAGTGGCCTAATTACAGATCCTCAGGGAAGCCTGAGCCTTTAGAGTAACCTGACTGACTTCCTGAACTATTATAATGAGGGAATGAGAGAATTGGAGGAATCTTAGGAATATTCCCCCATCCTCACTCCAAGCTCTCGCTCTCAGATGTTTTTTTGTGTGTGTGACAGGGCAGTTTGTCCTCTATGAACTGTATGTGTATGAATTCTTGTTGTCTGTGTAACTCAGAAATCATTGGGCTGAAAATAAAGGTATGGCAAGTTCACACCTGGTTTCTAAGGGCACTTTACATGTAGACCTCAGGATATGTGCATAGGAGAAGGGATTTCATGACAGGCTTCTAGAAAAAGAAGATTCGGGGTGCCTGGGTGGCTCAGTCGGTTAAGCATCCAACTTTGGCTCAGGTCATGATCTCACAGTTCGTAGGTTCGAGCTCTGTGTCAGGCTCTGTGCTGACAGCTCAGAGCCTGGAGCCTGTTTCAGATTCTGTGTCTGCCTCTCCCCCTGCTCACACTCTGTCTTTCTCTGTCTCACTCTCAAAAATAAATAAGGACTAAAAAAAAAAAAGAAAGAAAGAAAAAGAACATTCATCCCTTGATGAGAGGATCATATATTTTAGAGGGCAAAGCTCAAGTCTACTTCCTGAACCTCTCAAGGGCCTCTAAGACTTGGAGAGAATAAGAACCAGAATTTCAAGTGTACCAGTTAGGGTGTTTTCAGCTGCAAATAATAGGACACCCAACTAAAAGGTGTGGTTTAAATAATCCAGACTTTTAAAATCTCACATAATAGTTAAATGCGTTTGGTACATAACAGGCTGTAGAAGTGTTAGCTGCTAGTATAGCTGGTTGTAATCATAACTACCATAATCCTTTAGCAAGAAGGCAGGAAGCTCCAATGTCAGCTCAATAGCTCAGGGACCTATGTACTTTTCTTCTGTGTGCTCTGGCAATCACAATGTGACCTTGACATCTCTCCTTCATGACCCCAAAAAGGCTGCAGTGGCTCCAGAGGTTACATGCAGACAGATCATATTCAGAAAATTGAAAAAGGAATATGCTTCCGCTTTTCTATGAAGAGAAGTATCTTGCCCTTAGCAGACATCTCTCTGGGTTTCACTGGTCAATATTGAGTTGCTTGCTTATGTACTAGTTGTAAGGAGGCTGGAAAAAGACTAACTGGCATTTTGGTAGTAGGAGAAGTGCTTGCCCAATAAAGCAAGGAAAAAGGGAGGACAAATAATTGTGTCACCACTCTTATTATTAGGCTAGTTCTCAAGTCTCAAGACACTGCTCAGAAAGGGTGCAGAGCTATCAGGCCTGTAACACTGGGACTTTCTCTGGAAGGAAGGAATTCCTAAATGAGAAAAAATGCTATTAAACAGCTTGAGGTTGGCATGAAAAGCTTTTATACCTTGGAGTCAGCCTTTCCTTTCTGCCTTTATTAGGAAAAGGCATTCGAAACCTGAATAAGGGGTGTCACCTACTCCCTTAGCAAGGAATCCGCATAGTATGAGAAGCAGGGCTCCTTGAGAAATCGCACCTTCTGTGATGGAATTTTCTAGAAACAGAGCAACAACTTCCAGCACGACATCTGATGAAGCCTGCCCCATGGACAGCCATGAGGCCAGGGTAGGGCAGCCAGACTCCAGGGAAGAGGAGCTCAGCAGGAAGTCACTGTCACTGGAAGTCAGGGAATGGTCAACATCTAGCACCTGTGTGAGGGGACCTTATGAAGTGAGAGGCCAACGCCACTGCCTTCACTGCCCTCTTGCTGGGAAGCTCTGATGTTAGTAGAAAAGGATCACGGCTGACAGTATATGAGATAGAAAAAAAAATACATCAATCTCTAGGAGAAAATGTGGAAATGACTGGATATTGAGGCCATCTGGTTCAAACAGGTTATTTTGAGGAAACAGACATTGGCAGCTGGATTCTTATGGCTCCAAAGTAAAATGCCATTCTAGTGTATTTGCCCCCATACTCACCCGTTAGGGTTGTTTATCGGGGATTTGCCTACAGGCAGACAGAGCACACTGACAGGGATTCTGGACCCCAGGGTGACCCAGGCCAGCAGTCAACTGGGTGTTAGCCACAAGGCCAAGTATCAGAAGGTAGGAGGGCTTAGTCACCAAGCTGGTAGGCATCAGAGAACAGGGCCCCTTGTTAATAACTATGGTTCTAATATCGGACAGATTATACTTCAAATCTTACTTACCATTTGTAGGAACTCTGGTTGATTATTTAGCCTATCTAAGCCTCAGTGTCCTTTCATATATACAAAAAGAGAATGATGATGACACCTTCTTAGGGGGTTCATGTGAGGATCAAATACATTAATATGTGTATGTTTCTTAGAACGGTAACTTGCATATATAAATATGACTCTATTATTAGAGAGCACGTGAAGAAAGGCCTCTATCCAGTCTGAAATCAAACAGTCAGTAACTAACCTGATTGCAGTAAAGACTCAGTGCAAATGGGGAGGAGCTGACAAAGAGAATTTGGGGGGTACAGCATTTTTTACCCAGGGCACAAATTACTTTTTATTGCATTACCTGGGCTCTCATAAGGCTATTTCCCTATGTTGGGAATGAAGGTCTAACCTCCATGCAACAAGTTGGAACATCTCTGAGCTGCGCAAAGAATAGGCTAGATCATTTGCAGTGTTAACTACAATGCCTGCCAACACGGACAGAGTCAAGGCATGTGTGCTATTTAAACTCCTTTATGTTACCTCGAAGGACCACATCTATATAACGTCAGTGTGCACACGGCAAGGAGGATAACATGAATACCTTGGCAACCCGAGGATACCTGAACGATTAGGCCTCCCAGAGAAGGAATGAAGCTCTTGAACTGGGAGTGGCTTGGGATCCTAGGTATTTCTGGATCCTAGGTACCTTTTCGTGCCCTCAGCCCCAGGAGTTCATGGGGTTCCATGTATAAGGAGTCAGCATTTTACTATCACTCCTTGTGCCTCTTCTATGGCTACAAACTACCCATGTTATGTGGTTTCCTTGTACTCCTCACATTGGTTTACTCATGACTTCTGCTTCTGCTACCATTTGTTTTTCATCATCTTTCATAGCCCGTCTGTTCAATGGCTTAACTGCCTTCATTCTCTAGGTTTCTTTCAGAAATTCTGATTTGCCCAATTTAATCCCCATTGTTCTAGTAAACAAAGCTGTCACTTTGGATGACAACATGGATGACCTCATGGCTTATGGATTGTCCTTGGGCTGATGTCCACATCTGCTTAGATCAGCTCTTGCTAAGAAGATGCCAACGGGAACATATTTTCTTAAAGCACTGCCTAGAACCTTTCTTCAGCAAAGAAAGAATTGGCCTCCCATGCACCTTGTAGGCATTCTGAAGTTTGGAATACTCTGCAGCAGGTATCTCAAACTGTGAACTGAGTGGGAAAAAAATAATCTAGAACCTTCAAACTCAAAAAAGTTTTGAGTTTTAATAAAGAAAGGACTCTGGTACTTGTATGGCCCATGAAAGGACCGTCAGAGGTAAGGAACACAATGACCAGGCAATAACCAAGTCAAGTCACTTAAGACACTAGGAGGGAGAAAAGCCATACTTTGGTACCAACTTTATATTATAATAAAGACCTTTCAGGGGTGCCTGGATGGGTCAGTTGGTTGAACACTGACTTCGGCTCAGGTCATGATCTCACAGTTTGTGGGTTCGAGCCCCGTGTCCGGCTCTCTGCTGACAGCTCAGAGCCTGGAGCCTGCCTGGGATCCTGTGTCTCCCTTTCTCTCTGCCCCTCCCCAACTTGCATGCTGTTTCTCTCTCAAAAATAAATAAATATTTAAAAAAAGACTTTTGGTGGCTCAATATGGCACATTGATACTTCTCTTGTGACAGTAAATACTATAGCTATACTTTAGAAAATTATTATTGAGTTGTTAAAGATTTTTCATACACTTAAATTTTTTTTTAATTTTTCATGCTTCAAGAGTCATTTGTGAACATTACAGCCTGTCTTACCAATGCTAAGGGATGAGCCAGTGTAAGGGAGAAGGGTGTACATGCCCAGTATGAGAGCCACAGGGAAGCAAATCTCAGGACCTGAGTTTCTCGGCCTAGAGTTTCTTTTGAGGAGCTATTTGTTTTGGTTTTTGTTTAACACAGCCAAAAGTAGCCTAAGGAGGCATGATAGCTATGCTTACTGTGGTATCCTGGATAGGATCCTGTAACTGAAACAGGCATTAGAGAAGAACCAAATAAATCTGAATAAATCATGGACTTTAGTTCATAATGTATCAATATTGGTTCATTGATTATAACAAATGTACCGTATTAATATAAGATGTTAATAAAAGGGGAAACCTGTTGTGGAGGTGGGAGGGGGAGGCACATGGAGCTCCCTGTACGGGTTGGTCCATTTTCCTGCAATTCCAAAACTATTCTAAAAAGTAAAGTCTATAATAAAAAAAAAAATCCCATCACTCCAATACATAATTTAGACACTTCTCCAGTCCACTTGAATGGCAAGTGATTTGGAACACTGCAAATACCCCACACTTCTGCATAACTATAAAAAATGAATTATGTCACTGGAAGAAGATTATTAGAGAGATAATAGATTATTATTAGAGAAACAGGCTCCAGGCTCTGAGCTGAATGTCAGCACAGAGCCCGACAGCGGGCTCAAACCCATGAACCGCAAGATCATGACCTGAGCCGAAGTCGGACCTTAACCAACTGAGCCACCCAGGCGCCCCCACACTGTGGCTCCAATGCTAGGACTCTGAGCCTCAAATCTGCACACGATGGGTTACTTGACTTAAAAAAAAAAATGAGAGTCGAAAAGTGCCAAACAGGTGGTAGTTGACAGAGGGCTGGAACAGAACAGTGAGTTCCTCATAATGAGAAAGCTTCTAACAGGAGCCATTTCAGACATAATCAGCTCAGGAAAGAAACTCAGCAGAACAGAATGAACATTCTAATTCAATTTATATTATTATATTGATGATGCATTTATATAGCGCTTTTTTCGCCAAGGCTGTCAAACACATTAGGCTAAGTTCTGCACAACGGAATTCAGAATATTGAAAAGGAGAGCTGCATTGTAAAATTCCTCACCTTCAAAAGTCTTTAAGGAAATGCACAAAGCCCCATTTTGGGGGTAAATGTGACTTAGGAATTACAGCTGCCTTGGGAGAGACATTTGTCCAGATTTTACTTTTTATTTTTTTTTTCAGCTGGTTCCTGAAAGAGAACCGCCACCCCGTTTCTCGGTCTATGTGGCCAAGGATGGAAAAGTAGAGGCTCGGCTTGGTAGTGGCCATGAGGAGGAGATGGGAGCCCCTTGCAGAAGCTGTAGCTGGTGAGGAAGTGAGAGCACCAGTTCCTTCAGAGTGGCCTTCTGCTGCCCACCAGGCTGTTTCTTTGGAGTAGGTCTTGCTGTCTCCATTGAGGTTATCATGATGACCAGACACTCACTCCAACCCACGTGGGTAAAAGTGATTGTTATTTAAAAAATAAAACAGAAGGGGCGCCTGGGTGGCTCAATCAGTTAAGCGCCCAACTTCAGCTCAGGTCATGATCTCACGGTTCATGGGTTCGAGCCCCACGTCGGGCTCTGTGCTGACAGCCAGCTCAGAGCTTGGAGACTGTCTTCATATTCTGTGTCTCCCTCTCTCACTGATCCTCCCCTGCTCACGCTGTCTCTCTCTCTTTCTCAAAAATAAATTAAACATTAAAAAACTAAAATAAAATAAAAAATAAAACAGAAGATCTCATATATGTTCTAAAGGCCAGAAATAAAATATAGTCAGGTCATGCAGGAAGAGAAATGGGGGTTTGATAATGAGGTTACCATTTCCTTTCCTCAGCGAGGCCCCCCTAGTCTCAGCTCTGCTCCCCTCTGGCATCTGCTTCTGCTCCTGCTCCCTCTCTGCAGGCTGGCTTTCAGGGCTTATTCAGTGTGTCTCTGCTCCCCCCATAGTTCAGCCTGAAGGTACCTTTGTCTTGTCCTTGTCCTTGCTCTGCATGACCTTCAGTGTAGCTGCTTGTCATCTGTTTCTGCCTTTTGGTGTCTCAATTCCAGATCTCCAGGGGGAACGTCTAGCACAGATGGGGTCCTGTGACATATAGTATGCTTACTGGTTCTTAAAAAAGGAACCCCTCCCCCAGGCCTTCCAGGGATTGAGGGTAAGAAGAAAGTGTTGGGGAGAGTGGGGTCTCTAAGAAAGGCAAGTGAAAAGGGAAGAAGTGATTGACTTATCAATGTCCCCATCTCCCCTTTAAAACTTAATTCATATTATTACACCAATAACTTGTATTTTTTATAAAGAAACATCAAATTAAAATAAGCAAACACATTTTTTAAATACCTGTAATCCCAAACATGATGGCTGCAAACAATCTGGCACCTTCAGACGTTTTTAACTCCTGTATTTATGTACTTGTATCCATATGCATGCTAGTATTTTTCAGAAAAACAGGATCACTTTATATACCACTTTAAAATCTGCTTTTTTACTTAAAAATGTATGTGAATGTATTGGATATAAATCCATGTCCATGAATATAAGTCAGTGTCATTTTTAAAAAGATTTTATTTTCAAGTAATGTCTACAACCAATATGGGGCTTGAACTCACAACCCTGAGATCAAGTGTTGCACGTTCCATTGACCTCGCCAGCCACACCCCTAAAGCAAATGTCATTTCTAACTGCTGCATAATATTCATTTTATAGATGTCCCTTAATTTAACCAAACACCTCTTATTGATTTTTAACTTGTTTCCATTTTTTTCTTGTTATTTATAAAATCACTGCAATCAACATCTTTACATACATATATCTATATAATCTCCTGAAACTTTCCTTAATATAAAATAGTTCAAGCGTATTTGCTTGGTTAGAAGGCATGAGACATATGACCAGAGTATTTTGCACAAATGTGGATCACATATACCTTTCCATGGTACTATATCTATATGACGTGTCAGTTTCTCCAAATCCTGGACACTATCATTCTCTTTAAACTACCTCAGTTTCTTCTTAACTGGCTTATTTTCTCCTAATATGCCATTCCTGTGGCTACTCGGGCTAAAATCATATAGGTTATAGCTCCCTTTAGACCAGATACTGCATCTGTGACTCTCCGTGACCAGATGCTTCATTTGAGGGAGTATTATTTTCAGTCTGACCTTTTTCTTCCTTACTGTCTTTGTAGCTTGCTAAAATATTTGTATTGAGCATCTGTTTTGCCTCTACCAGCTGAGATGAGTCCAAAAGTGTAGCTTTCCTTCTATATTTAAAGCTATCAAATATATTATTACCAGGTTCAGCCCAAAGAGTTTACTGAATATTCCTCTTTGGTCAAATAGTGCAGACATGTCTGCTGAACAAGATTGACTGTCTAGTAAATTATCTGAGGGCCATAATGGTTTCTGCTTTTTGTTTAGGGAAACACTTATTCATTCACCTACGTATATTTTTATTCATTTACCCAACCATATACCATGGAGTGTCCCTTGACTCTCCTGGGTGAGATATTTTGATAGAGTTATCCTTAGATAGATCTTTTAATATTAAGGAGTTTACCAACAAAAACAAATGAGAAATAAGTAGGCATTCATGTAACAAATTTAGCCATTTGATCCATGACAAAGCATTTTAATGATTTTTTAATAAAAACAAAATATGTTTATTATGGGAATTTCCTCAAATACATGAAAGCAAAAAACAAACAAAAATCACCTATAATTATATAACCCATAGGTAATCAATAGGAACAACACAGTTATTTCTATTGTTTGAATCTTTATCTTCAACATATCCAATATAATAGCCATGAAAGAACCACTTCCAAAAGGAACTCCAGGATGCAGGTGAAAACATCTTTAAACTGCTTGTTTACATAAAATGAATGTTAATTAATCACTAGGAAGGAAGAAAAGTGGACACCTGAGCTATGTTTAAAAAGAAAGGGGGGGGTGCATAGGGAGAACAGAAAAGGAAAGAACGTTAAGAGCAGGGAGAACTGGAGAGGAAATGAACTGAGAAAATGACATACAAAAGAGTAGAAATCACTGGTGGTTTATAACATCAAAGAGAAGAATATAGAAGGGGAGACAAGGAGCCAGTGTCAGAGCAGAGCCACTTGTTAACCAGGATGCTTTTAAAGGTTGCAAGAGACAACAACTCAGTGTGAAGCAGGATACACAAAAGGGGGTGGGGATTATTTGGAAATGCACTAGGGTATTTCTAGGAACTAAAGGAAAGGCTGAACGAATCCATGCACGGTTAGGCTATACCTCCTGCACTGTGGGAACCAGGGACTCAAATACTACTAACATTTTTTAGTGCATCTCTTGTCTTTGCTTTTCTCTGTGTATCACATCTACCATATCTCACTGGAGACCGTCTGGCACCATGTGACAGAAAGCATAACTGCTTACAGTTGGCAAGCTTGCTACCCCAGGCCTCCCACAACCAGAAAGGGACTTGGTCTCGCTCTTCAATTCCAGGAAAATCTCAGGAATTACTTTGATTTGCCCACGTTGCATAATTTGTGCACACCTGAACCAATCACCACTGGCGAGATAGGTGATGTCGAGTAAGAACATGGTGACTCTCTCTAGAACTGCCTGTTTATAGTGAAAGAAAAAGTAGTTCTGAGACTGGGACTGTTTCTAGAAGGCCCTGGACAGACAAACCACAGATGCTCACTACTGTTCTCAAAGCAGCATGATTCCAAACCATTTAGAAGAAATTTAAACAATAGCGACAGATCACTGTGGCTTTTTGCCTCTCTAGAAAGAAAAAACAAGCAGGCTTCTCCATGGGTCATTCTCTCCACCAGTGTCTGTTTGGTTTGGAGATTCCATTCAGCTCCTGGAGTATCTTCCACAATGATGGGACAGTCCCAAGAAGTACTGAGTACTCAGAAGGATAGATTCCTCTGAGGCCAATTTAAGCATTTTCTTACTCAAACGTCTTTTACGAATCTCAAACTTAGAAAACTGAACCTCTAATATTATAATGTATGAGCAAGTCAGACTGGGAAAAGCCATCTAGAAGGCATGGGGGAAAGACAAAAGGAGGCACCATTGTGTAGTGGAAATGCCCTTCTGTTGCACAGTTAATACCAAAGACCAACAGAGTTACTCATGGACAGATGGAAGAATGGGAAGGGATTCAGGACGACGTTGGAGAGGAAGGGAACCAGCCTGTGAGTAGGTCTTAACTCTGGAACAAGAAGCCCTGGCTTTTACTGGAATGGTTCCAGAAGCATTTCATTTACTCTTAGAAAATACCATGCACCCAAAACGTGTTTCCTTTTTTTTTTTTTTTTCTCAATCTCAGACTAGTCTCCTTGGCTTTCCCTTCATTTACCTAATACTCTTTCGGTGAACAAAGAGACATTTTACTTCAAAGATATTCCAGCTGTGTCACCCAACTATTAAAAGACAAATCATCATTCTAGTCCATCTGTCCTGCTGGATTATAAATTTCATGAGAGCAAGGGACTCATCATAGTTTTATACTGTTCTCCCTCCCTTTTTGAGACTCTTGGCAAAGTACTGCTAGTGGGCTCAGTAAATATGTGTTAGATATTCATAAAATGATTGGACCTAAAAATGATGCCTACAATTAAAGGAGGTTTACGACATTCTGTAAATAAGATTTTTGGCAATCCACCCTTTCAGTTACCTTTTAAATCTTATTCAATCCACTTCAACCCATATTCATTGAATGGCCTACTCTGTACAATTCATTATGCTGGGCACCCACCGCATAAGGTCAGTAAAATTCTCACTACAGCTCTGAAAAGATGGGTGCTCTTAAAGAAAAGTTAGACTGCTATAGGAAAAAGGAAAAGAGTAGGCAAGCTAAAACTTAACCACTACTTGCTGTCAAGCTGTGGGGGATGAAATTGACAGCTTCAGGCTGGCTATAGATCCCAGTCCCCTTCAGCAACCCTTGCGACATCAAGAAACACAACAGGCTAAACCCAGTATTTTGCTGCTGCTGCTGCTGTTGCTGTTTTAAGAACAAGCAGCGTGAGTCAGAAGGGCCAATTTTTCTTTTCCTCCAGTGTGTTCTCCAGAGAAGGGCATGGAGAGTTACTCCATTTGAAGAGTCACAATTAATGTGACGCCATTGCCATATGCTAACTAGCTTATGCAGGAACCATTTCGCAGACCACTTAAAACTCCAATGCGCTTAATTGCACACTTGGACAGTGTTAACAGCAAGGTCTAGGTGTGTATGTGTGTGTGTGTGTGTGTGTGTGTGTGTGTGTGATTCCCTTTCTGTGAGTTTGAATGTTCTTTCTTCATTTGGCAAAAGCAATCTCTGTTTTGTTTTGCTTTGCTTTTAATTCAGTGTTGTGTGTTGCCCAAGAGGGGGTCCTTTCCCTCAGCTCCAGATGTGATGCTTCCAAGGTTGTAAAAACTGCAGGGAAAAGCTAGCAAAGCCAATCCAAACAAAAAGCCTAAACTTCCCAGGTCATCCAGCTCCAGAAATGCCATGAGATTGAATTTTTGCTTCTTAGTCATCCTGGAAATAAGTGTGTATGACGCAAGCCATGATATTAAGAGGGGAGATACAATAGTCAATAGACCTGTCACATGCCTTTCATCAGCCATGACAGTCATGGGACCCGGGGGACAGTAAATAGAACTGTCAGTCTGACCACATCTCATTTCTAGATTCTGCTACTATCTCCCATGAAGGCCTGGCCTCTCTTTGCTTTGATTACATACAAAGGAACTAACAATTCTCACAATTCTCCTCCCCATCCATGTTCAATGTGCAATGATGCTTATCTTCTCCTATCCTTCCATCAGCAAATACAAAGAATATCAAATACAAGTTAGAAGTTGAGATTTACAGACATATATGCAAATGTATTATAGGTACATATATACATATTATTTACACATGCATGTGTGTATGTATTACATATATGTATAAAGTGTGTGTATGTGTGTGTGTGTGTGTGTGTGACTGTATACAAATGTTTTCTTTGTGATTAGACTGTGGACTGATAGAAGCCTCTGTATAGGTCCTTGACCACTCGGAAACTTTATTCTTTCACACTATTCCTTTGCTTTTTCTCTTCATTTTCCTCCTTGTTGTCCAGCTCTCTAAGCTTTAGTCATCCTAGCTGACTAAACATGAACCACGTGAAGATGTAGCCCTCCTCACAGATTTAAACATGTGCCTCTTTCTGACTGGGATGCCCTCCTTCCCATCCTCTGCCACCAACCTTTGCTTAATTATTTACTATTCTCTTCATCATTGCTTTGTACGATTTCCTCAAGGAGCTTCCTCTGTATCCCTCAAACTCTATTTGTTGCAGTGGGCTTTACCAGAGAATGATCTGCCTAAAGCATTTTATGGCCAATCCCAGATGTCAGCATCCTTAGGTAATCTGTCTGGACTGATCAGTTTCCCCAGAGAACATCCTTCCAGGCTCCTGACTAAAGGGTTAAGGCCTGGCTGCCAGCATTCTGGAAACCTGCAGACCAAGACTCAGCATTTGATATGTAAATATATACTCCATCCTTCTGTTTTCAGTAAGCACCTGTATTAGTTTCCTATTGCTGGCCTAACAAATGGCCACATACTTAGTAGCTTAACAATACGAATTGATTATCTTACAGTTCTAGAACCTGAAAGCATTCCACTGGAATAAAATCAAGGTGTCAGCAGGGCTGTGTTTATTTTTGGAGCCTCTAGGGACAATCTATTTCCAAATCTTCCCTTTTTGGCTTCTAGAGGTTGCCCATACTCTTTGGCTCCTCCCTCTTCCTCCATCTTTAAAGCCAACAACAGCAGTCAAGTCCTTCTCACACTGTTTCCTTCTGATCCTTCCTCTTGTGCCCCCCTCTTCTGCTTACAAGGATACTGTGATTACATTGTGTCTGCCCAGCTCACCCAGGAAACTTCCCATCTCAAAGTCCACTGATTAGCAGCTATAATTACTTTTTGCCATATAACCTAATGTATTCATAGATTCTGGGGATTAGAACGTAGTCACGTCTGGTGGCCATTATTTTGCCTATCTTGTCATCTCAGTGCTCAGTGTGTCTAAGGTGTCAACAAGTCCAGAGACCCTTGGTTTCACCCTCTTCACAAACTAAATCTCCTATGTTCTCTGTGATAGAATGTAGAAGAGTGACAATTAACGAGTAGGGAGACAGGGGAATCCATTTTGAAAGTCTAACGACAGTATTTCCTGAAGAGAATTTCTATGAATCCTCCTGATTTTATCTGTACCTTCACCCTCCACCCATTACTTCCATAAATGTCTAATATATATACCAGACATATTAGTTCTTGAGACTTTGGAAGGTGTCTGGATTATTCCAGTCCCTTGGGTTGCTTCTTGGCTTTCTCCACTGCCAGGTTAGGATTAAGCTTTCTCAGGTTTCTTTAAGTCAATTGCCACTCATATGTTTTCTTTCCAGCTTCTTAAATTTCATTACTCTTCTCTTTTCTTCTGTTCTGTTTGTCCTTACAGGTTTATGCCTTTGCGATACACTGATTTTATAAATATCTCTAATTTTTCCCCTCCTTATATTCATGCTCCTTGCAATGTAGATTTGTAACTTCTCCAATTAAGAGATGGAGCCAATTTTTCTGCATCTTAAATCTAGATAGGATTTGTGACTTGCTTCAGCCAATGGGATGAAACAGAAGTGATGATGTGTCAATTCTAAAGGTAGACTCAGAAGAACTCACACATTTCCATTTACTTTCTTGGGGTCCCCTCATTTTCCACATGAACAAGCCCAACCTGGCCTGATGGAGGATGGTAGCCTGAGTTGGCCCAGTGGTTCCTATGGAGACTGCAGAGATGGGAGAGAACAGCCAAGATGAGTAAAGCTGAACTTGACTTGCAGCTGACTGAAGGAATCCTGCTAAGACCATATATATAAGCCATTTGAGCCCAGGTCACAGTGCTGACCACAAAATCAAGAGCTAACTCAATGGTTGTTGTTTTAAGTCACTACATTTTGTGGTATTTTGTTATGCTGCAAAAGCTAACTCATATAGCCTTTAAAAATCCATTTATTGTTATTAAGTGGGAATTTAGGGACTGAAAGTTAGATGTATATGTTCAACCCTCCCTCCATCTTTACCTGGAATGCTTGATTGATTGCTTTCAATACGGGATTTGTTCAGTAGAGAACCATAGAGCTCTGCACAGATATCATACCAAAATTTAGTTCTTAGAATGTATCTATTTATTTTTTCATTCATTCACTTCATTTTGATAAAACAGTAACTTTGTCCAAGGCACAGCTGACAAAGCTTTTGGTCTCTGAGGATTTTTGTTGGTCAAAGTAGCAGTCACCGTGATGGTACTTAATACTCCGTGTAAAGCATATTTTTATACTTAATTCCTGAGAAAAGAAACTATATGGCTCTCCTTATCTTACCCTCCAAGAGTATTCTCTCATGTTGCTCTTAAATAGGAAGTCCTCTAGGATGTTTAGTCACAGGTTAGTATAGAAAATAATTTTGAGGGGCGCCTGGGTGGCTCAGTCGGGTAAGCATCCGACTTCAGCTCAGGTCATGATCTCACAGTTCATGGGTTCGAGTCCCACGTCGGGCTCTGTGCTGACAGCTAGCTCAGAGCCTGGAGCCTGTTTGGGGTTCTGTGTCTCCCTCTCTCTGACTTCTCCTGCTCACACTGTCTCTCTCTCTCAGAAATAAATAAAACATTTTAAAAAAATTTAGAAAATAATTTTGAAATGTGGCTAGTTAACAACACATTACAACACATTAAAATCAGTTCTACTTTTTTTTTTTGCTAATTATACATCAACAGCCCATTTAAAGTTGGTATAAGTAGCCCATCTGAAACGGAGTAAGTCTTTCTAAACCAGCAGTACATATTCAACAGCCCAATATTTTAAATCAAAACAGTATTAAGACCTCAATGTCTTCTTTTATATTTCCTAATATGCACAATGCCTTGTTTTGTTGGCAATCATTAATTGAATTTGTTTTTATCAGCTCTTTATCATCCGCATAGTTATTTATTTTTCAAGTTTGATCACAAAAGAAATTATTTAAAATATTGTAGTGAGTCATTCAGCAGAACAAGCCTTTCATATATTTGAAGGAAGATTGCTATGTCTTTGGCTGATTGTCAAACTAAAGCAGGCTATATCTCTAACCAATACAATAATTATTGTATCCCATCCTAATTATGAGACTGGGAATATAATCATTATTACACAAAACTTTTAATAATTTTTCTCAGCAGTTAGCTTTTGCTAACTCAGTTATAATTAAACATGCATATTTTAGCCCTAAATCCAGTAATAATAGTTGATTCACAGCCTTTGTGGGCAATATAAAGGATTTCTGAGAAATATGTAACAAACAATGAGTGAAAGGATATAATCATTTTATGACCTTGGTTACTAATGGACCTGATGTTTCTCACCAAAGTTCACTACCATTTTCTAGATACAACAAAATGCCATTATCTTGCATGTAGCAACTTTATAGAACATATGAAAGATATACAACATAGAAAACAGGGAAGACCCAAGTCCCAGTAAGAGTGCATGTTAAAAAATGGTAAACATAGGATATGATAAGAGCCCGAAGAAGAAACTGATGAATAGTCATAAAAGCTAGTATTTTGGAGAGGTTACCATTTTTCATCCTCTCAACAATCCTGTGAGATAGTTATTATTATAACTATCATTTATTATTATAACTCATTCTATAGATAAAGCAACTGAGAAACCAAGAGGTTATGTAACTTTCTGAGTATTATATAGCCAGAGGAGATAGAGCTGGTAGAGTAGACTCTAGGAGTCTGCTTCCAGAACTCTTAACCACTAACCTACATTGATGAAGAGTCCACTCTAAAATGAAGCCATATGCACATTGCTTTCCATGGAATTTGACCTTCTCTAATCCAACTTCTTCTGTTAGCTCTAAAAATACCCCACCTGACATGAAGATGATCATACTGGCATGAGTGGGTGTGTATGTGAAATTATATTTTCTTTAGAAAATTCTTTGTCTTGGTGTTTCTATTCAAATCTACTTTCTGGAGGCTGCTTTTCACCTTTTACTTTTATCTGACTTTATTTTCATAAAATAGCAATGTTAGTGGCCGATTTAACTAATTAGTGAAAGAGTGGTGTGTTTTCATGATTATTGCAGTAGTCATAATCCCTTTTATGTTGTACAGGTGTGTAATCAATGCACCTTTTAAATTCTATGGAGTGTGGTCCTCCTTCTAATTGCAGTAAATTGGGTGCACTAATCACTTGGAGTTGTTGGCCAACATATTTATAGATTTCTACCAGGTGTTCTACCAGAAGATAATTGCTTAACAGTACAGAGTATTTCAACAGTGTTGATTATAAAACAAATCCAATGGTAACATCAGATGCTGGTTTTACAGTTCATTCACTCATTCATTCATTTACTCATTCAGAAGAAATACATTGTGCCTCCTGTCTGTGCCAGTCATTGAACTACACATCTGGAAAATAAAAGGCATAAAATACACTCCCTGCCTCCAAGAGTCTCACAATGTAGTGAATATTATAATGAAATAAGCTATTTTATAAGCCATGAGAAAAAAAAAGAGATATATAAAATTTTCCACAGGAGCACAAAGGAATGGATGACTAACTACTTCGGAGAGATGAAGTCAGAGTCAAAAAGGAAATAATGACACTTGAGTTAAATCCAGAAGAATATGTAGGAATTTGTCAGTTGTAGGGAATGGGGAAGGTGTTGGAAATATCAGCACACTTTATGTGGTTGACACATAGGGTACTCATGGGGGAAAGGCTTGGAATGAGGCTGTGTTGGTAGAATAGATTCAGATTGTGAATAATATTTTATTTTAGGGGGAAAAGTTAAGCTTTTATTCTCATTAGCAGTAGAGAAGCATGAAAAAGTTTTCATCACATAAAACACAGATTATCTCACAGAAACACATTGTCTCATAATTTTCTGTGCATAAGTCTGTCTCCCTCACTACACTTGTCATAAGGGTCTTCAATTCATGGGTGCTCTATAAAATTAAGTGAATCTTGAATGATTGGGTTAATAAATTAATGTTTTTTTAAAAAGATAACTTGGTCAGCCATGCAAACCATGGATTTGAGTAGGGGTCCGTTGGAAGACAAGGAGACCATTTGGAAACTTGCATTTGTGCGGCTATAACATAATGAGATACTGGGCAAAATCATGTCAATAAGAACTAAAATGAAAAGCCAGCAACCACATCACCAACTGATCTTGTGAAAGGCTATGAACAGACATGAGGAAAACCTGGTCTGAAATAATCTAGTGCCAGTTATGCAGCTTCGAGAGGGGTGGGCATTTACCCATTCTGCCATCCCCTGCTTGGATGCTCCATAATATTGTTTCGGGCTGATGCTGTCTAACTTTTAATAAATCGAGTGATCCACACAGGACTTCTTTGAACTTAAAACTGTGTCTTTTGTCATGACCCACATTTTTTATCAAGTACCTAAGTATAATCACATCACTTTGATATGAAGTCTATCTGAACTGTCAAAATTGAAACTGTGTCTTTTTCTGGTCTGACAATGATGACTTCCAACGTCAGCAAAATTCGGTAGCAGCAATAGCAGCAATAATATTAGGCAAAAAGGCTTATGAATAAGAGAAAGGCGGTGACAACATGTGGAGAAAGTAGATGAGAAGCTACAGTGAGGGCTCAGTGCACATTCAAGTACCATGCTTTATAGCTAGAGCAGGTACCCCTGATGGCCCAAAGAACTAAGGAATAAATGAAATCATTGGAAGGAAAGTGCTTAGAGAATGTAATAGACCAATATTAAAAATCATTACACAGGAGAAACTACCCTCTTACTACAATACTATTAGCACTATATATTTATAAAGATGAACAGCAATTGTTCTTTACCTGATTCTTGGAGGCACCTCTTACAACAAAAGCAGTACAAACATTTAAAAAACAATAATAATGCCACTTTCAATCTCTAGAGTTCTTCCCATGGACTTACATTATTCTTGATTAAAACTTTTTTCTCCCCAAACTCAAACCAGGAGTAAAAGCAACTGTTTTTCCCCATCATTCATAACTCAAAGGGCCTCAACATTATACCACTACCAGATAATTTGCCAATGGCAGGACTTTCCTCAGTGTGAAAATAATCAAATATTATGAAGTGAATGTCTTTCCATTTTGAGCGCAAATGTGATTAATTCACACATCACATACTCACAAACAAAAGCACGACCAATATTAGACCACTGTGCTGAGACAGAGGCAAATGATATTTGAAAAATCATCAAACTATGAACAGAAAGAAGAAACCAAGAGAAAAGAGCGGGTCTTGGTGGAAGATGAGTTTGGCCTTGGGCAATGCTGTTTTTAAAGGAAGGAAAATACTCCTATCTTGGTAAACTGTCTTTCCTCATTCTCTATTCAGTTTTAGGTAGGAGTTTAACAAAACACAGAATAGAAACTGAAATGCTTCACACCTATGAAAATATGTTTTTAGTTTGCCTTTTGAGAAATTAAACAAGAAATTAAACTGCAAAATAATTCCATTCAGAATTGCAACTTTTATAGAGGACTCTCATGACAGAAGTTTCCATTTCATCCCTTGGTCTTAAGGTCTACAGCTTGGTATTGCCCTCGTCAGAACCACACTCTTAAAGATACTCGGGAAACAAGACGTCTTCATGTTTAAAACTTAAACTCACCAACCTAAATATGTACGCTGTGACAATCATGACAGTTCTTTAAGCTGATGAATAAAAACAGGAGTATACATCTGTTCTAATTGGCATTTCTATCTCACCTGGCTCATTTGTGGGTGTTGTGTGTTGACAAGCTGTGGTCTGCCAACAGACTCACATACCAGGGGTTGGGCCAGGGTGACACTGAATAACCTTCCTCTCAAAGGAATCAGAAGCACATTCAGTTTGAACAGAAGTCCAGAAATACCTTAACAGGTTTTCTTATAAAGACCCAGCAGAAGAGCATATTGTTTCTCATCGCTTATTAGCATCAAACCATAATGACGCTTTTAATGACTGTTTTGGTGAAAGGGTCACATTGATCAGCCCACACATTGGCTTGTTAATTTTTTGTTTTGCCAGTGAATCAGTTGATGTGAAAATGTTCTTTCATTTAAGTAGCTATAAGTCAAGAGTGCACTTTTAAAAATACCAAGTATTCACACATATCATCTCTCTCTCCCCCTTTCACACATGCGCACACATACACACTTAAATGTTTTATGTGTCTGTGTATATACGTGTGAGAAAGATTTACTTCTGAGTGAGATGAGGGTGTGACATTGGTTTAGAGAGATCAAAGAGGGGGTGGGATGTTTGGCTCTGGAGTCAAGGGGAGAGGTTCAGTATGAAGACGGGGTATGGGAGCCATCTGTATAGAATTAACAATTGAAGATATGTCCGTGTGTAAAATCATAAATGGAAGAGAAAGTGCCTTGGTGAGTGCCATTATTCTAAATGCTATGTTTATTTCAAATAAACAAATTGAGTTAATAATATAGTGAGCCTTCATTTTGTTTTTACTTAGGAGGGGGTGAGGCTGTTCCTTTATTTTTGGTTTTGTCTGCCCGATGTCCAATCTTGTTTGAGCATGGAATGGGATAACACCTTTCCTATCCTGGGTGAGCATGCCTGTCGACTCCAATCTGTGCCAATACAAGCCAGTCCAAAGACTTGCTCTCAGGAAAGATCATCCACTTTTAGTTGCAGCTGCTAAGCTGGAAGACTGTGGAAGTCTGAAACTGTTGCTCAGTCCCATCTTCTCTGCCCCTTGGGGAAAGCTTGCCTTGGGATGATGTGAACCTGAGGAAAGAAGTTCAGAGAGGTGAGGAGATGGCTTCCTGGGGGCATCATTTGGTCTATGGGATCAAGTTGTGTCTAAAGTTGAATTACCTCTGTACTTTTCATTTGCAACTGAAAAAGTTCTAATTACTACATATACCTGTGGAAAGAGTCAGCATTACAATAGGAGGAAAATAAATGTGCTCTCATAGCTTCATAGCTGTTTACAGAACAAAACGTTTTCTTTACAAAGTGCAAGATTTCCAGCTTATTTTTATTGTATGGTTTTGTTTGTTTGCTTGCTTGAGTTATACAAGCATTAGGCATCCCAGATCAGAGCTATAAAGACACAAACATTCGGAATTGTGGAGAAGTAACAAACGATGGCATCTTCTAAGAGAAGCAAAGGAAACAATGAATTGGTGATCTACTGTAATGCCTCTCCTTTCTCAAAAGGACTGGCTTCTCAGTGGCCTCCATCTAGCAAGCAAATAATCATGGTTAGTTAACTTCTCCCGAAATCTTTAAGACTTACTTAAAATATGTGACGTTTTTTCCAATTATCAGTTTATCAATTAAGACATCTCTCTATTCTCAATCTATCAATCTATCTAATCTCTCAGGGAAATTCATACACTATTTACAAAGTAAAGTAATAGATAAGATATCTGAGCTTTTTTGCTACTTATATAGCAAACGTTCAGAAGAGAAACATCAACTTAGTTTCAAAGGCCCGGACAACAATCTGGAATCATTAGAACCCAGAATAACAATTGGTGTCATATAATGAGCCCTACAGTGTGTCAGGCACCACGCTAGGTGCTTTCAGCCCCAAACACTAAGGATATATGGGATTTCCTCATCCCATTATACAAGTATGAAAAATGAGGCAAACCATGAGAGACTCTTGAATGCTGAGAACAAACTGAGGACTGATGGATGTGGGGGGGAGGGGGGGAGATGGTCTTGGAGGAGGGCACTTGCTGGGATGAGCACTGGGTGTTATATGGAAACCAATTTGACAATAAACTATTTGTAAAAAAAAAAAAAAACAAGTATGAAAAATGAGTTGATAAATTGAGTGATTTGCTTAGGTCAGAGACCAGTGATAGAAGCCACATCATCTTGTGCTAAATTTCAGACTGATGTTTCTCACCACTCTGTTATTTGCCTCTAGTGAACATGTCTACCTGAGGGACTATGAGATGACCATCTTTCCTACTGGGACTTGATTTGCAAAGCTTTCCCCAAGGCTTAAGCAAAAACAAACAAACAAAAACAAAAAACAAGCAAAACAAACAAAACAAACAAAAATGAAAACGAAAAGCAGGAAACACAGGAAGAGAAATTTAAAATGTTCTCCAAGCCCTCAAATTATTAGAATTTAAGACATTGCAAACAGGTAGTGATGAGCTCCGAATTCATCCCCTAGAGTGCAATGTCATCTCTTTACTTTAGCATGTATCATATAGTTCAAGAATTAGTTCATCCCTTGCTTTCCTCCCCCATAGGCTGCGAAGTCCTGGAAGAGAGCCTGTACTCTACTCATCTCAGAATCCTTGAACCTGATTAAAAAGCTCCCACAAAGAACAAGTTTAATATATTTTCATTGACTGAGGGAACATTCCCTTAAAGAGATCCTCTGTAGCATCTGCATGGCAGATTCCCTTCGAACAAGGGTGAGTCAGTGGAACTTTTCCTCACCAGGAGGCCTCAAGAACAGACCTCTCAGGCAGTCAAGGCTATGATACCATGTGGTTTTGAGTAAGTTGACTTATCTGCTGCAATGCCAAATGAATCATTTTTTTTAGATTAGAGAAAACCTGTTCACCATAGGAAACAAAAATAAAAATGAAGAATTTTTAAGACACCCATAATCTTACCAGAAATAGGCATAGTTAACATTTTAGTATTTTTCCTCACAGTTTTTTCATATATGCATATGTACAATGATATATATGTTTATCTAACTTATATTTTCTCTTGACATTATGAGCATTTTTCATTTGTTTTCAAAATAATTGGAAACAATTTTAGCAAGTTCTGTCTTGTGGGTGCTTCAGAACACATTTAATCTCTCAGCAACGATGATAATCAACATTTATTGAGTACCTGCCTACATAGAAAGCACCAATGCTAAGCTCTGGAGTGATACAACAATGAATGTTGTCGAGATGATGTGCGTGGAGCTTATAATTCCCTTTTGTTGAACATTTTTGTTGTTAGTGATATTTTACTACTTTAAGAAACAGTATGATGACTGTCTTCCTAAAAATCCTTCTAGAAGCTTTTTGATCGTTGTAATCTAAGTCAGTAAGGAATATGTTTTTCATAAGAAGTGCATCCTTTCCTACATGTGTATGTGAGTTTGTGAATATACATGCCCAGCCATACACAAGCACATATGTAAATAAGATAATGGAATAACACTTTTATAAAATAATATTAATCCTTCATATACAATGTATTATTATTTTTCTGTCCTATAGTAGTCTACCCTTTTAAAATTTATTTTTCAGAATGACTAGTCTTGACCCACAACAGTTTTTTATCCGGCTAATGAGTAAGGACCTGCAGGGGAAAACAGTCTTCGAGCGCAGTGAAGTGCCATAGTTTCACTAGAAGACTCTAGCACTTACCAAGCACAAAAGCCAGCTATTAGCTGTAGAGGAAGCATGGAGTTTCCTGAAAAAAAGCAAGACTCTGGCAAAATGTTTAAAAAGTCGCTGTTAGGATGATTGTTACCATCAGTCAAAGAAGCCACTAGAAGCAATTGCTGTCTCTCACAGTTGTCACAGAGAATAGGATCAACCAAAGGGTGGAGGCCAAAGGGAGGAGTCCTTGCCAAGAAGAATGTGGCCTGGAGCCTTAGCCATCAGGAGCCTCCTCTGCTGAGAGAAATTGCCAAGAGTAACTGAGCCATCCCTGACGTGATTTGAGGTTAACCTGATAGTGGTATTTAAATGCTCAGAAACCTTTAGCTTTCTTCCTCTTTATAGATCTCGTCATCTTTGAAATTAGGGCGATTGTTCAGTTTCTCAACACAGTGTCACCGGTAGGAAGAATAACAATTCTCTGCCTGGAATCCAATAGGGTTAGAGGCCCCAGAAAGCCATCTAGACCCTGAGTTGTCAGCCTTTCGATTTCCTGTGGCCCAGAAAAGAGTGTAAATGGGCTGCAATTTACAGCAAATGCAATGGTGAGCAGTGGGCCAATTCAACTAGTAGAAGGTGGGGCAGTGGGGGGGGGGGGGATTACAGGAGGAGATGGCAGACTAAACATTTTAGGGAGAGCTGAATATTTTAACTCTCTGAAGTAAAAAGATGATGGACTTTCTAAAGTCAGACACCTAGAATGACCATCTGTCATGTTTTGCCTGGGACTATCTTCATTTTAACACTGAAAGTCCTACATCCCAGGGAGCCCCTCAGTCTTGAGAAAACTGGGACAGCTGATCACCCTGAGTTTGACTCCCGTTAGTTTGCAGCTTACTGGCCATGCAACCTATTTACTCAATATCTCTGAGTGATTTGCTCAGCATCTGTGTGTTTCAGTTTCCTTGTCTATAAAATGGAGGAAACAGTGCTTACCCAATGAATGGAGATCACAGGTACCTTTTAGTAGTTCTAGTCTTACAGTTCTATTTCCTCACAGCCTGCTCTAACCATAGAAGGGCCTCAGATAAAGAGCAGAATGCTGACTGAGGGGTGCATCTTCAGGTGGTACGAGGTGCAGAGGGATTATAGTATTCCTGCACTGACAGGCATGGCGGCTTTTGGCACTGCTGATAAGTTAGGAGTGAGTTGGGCAGTACAAAAATACCCTACAAGCCAAGCTTTCAAAAACAAGGGAAAGATAGAAGTGTGTAAAAAGAAGAGTAAGTTTATTATAACTTTATACACATGTCCCGAAATCTGTGACAAATGAGCAAACTGTATCCAGCTTCTTTGCCTTCAACACAGAACAAAAATTGTAGATAACTTCATTCCATGGGAGATATTACAGACAATTCACATTGTCTTGCTCATGGTAGAGGTAGCTTCTTGCCTGGCTTGGACCTGGAGAACCAGTTATTTTTATCCGAATAGTTTCACTCTCAGATTCATTTGCTCCACCCATGTTAATGGCCCTAGTTTGCATTGCTGAGAAAGGCCATGACCAAACCTCTGCATGCTTGTATTTCTACTTCTTACCACAAATGTTTCCAAACCATGACTATAAAAATGATTCAAAATCGATCCCAACTTCCTAAGGTATTAAGAACATTCCCTCAAAGTCTTATGCCTCAGCTTTTCAGAAATATGGTTTGAGAAGGGCTCTTTCAGGATAATATCAGAAGAAGCCATGGTATCGATTCATAAAGGGTTAACAGTGTTGAAATGTGGGCCATTAAACAAAGACTATGGTCAGGGATGAAGTCTGAGAAGATTCGATGAAGAGAAAAAGCGAACCTATCAGCCACTCTATGGCCAAGAGATTTTCCAGACCAGTGGTGCACAACTCCTAGGAAATGAATTAGGATCTTAAACTGTACCTGAGGCAAGAAATGAAAGGACTAGAAATAACAATTTCGCACCAACACTGGAAGAACATCAAAGTTAGGAAAAAATAAAACTTCACAACCAAAAAATTCCCAAGCATAATACTTAAAGTAAAGGAAATCATCTTTTGACCTGGGTCCTATGTGCCAGGCACTGAATTAGCCACTCTCCTTGTAAGAATTTTACGAGATAGGTATTGGAATCCATAGTAAGTCTTCAAAGGGTAAAAAGCTACTGAAGGTTACACAGGTGTTAAATGACTGTTGGGCTTTGAACCAAGTTGGTATGTCTCCAAGGTACAGATATAATTCAAAGTTATAATCAGTTAAGATTAACTCTTTTCAAAAATTGATTTGCATAAGACTTGTATTTATCAGGACTTGAATATGATGATTCAAAGCTTGACTTCTTTCTCAGCTTCCAAACCAGGATCCAGCCAATGTCCCTCAGGTGCATCCTCAGACTGTGAGCATTCATTCTAGAGAGATAAACCTGATTTCCCTACAGGTTATAGGCCACATTTGAATGGGGTGTTTGATCATTGCCAACTTGACAGTGAGTATCAACTGTGGGAAGATGGGTTTACTTCTCTTCCCCACTAGCTGTGGGACCTACCTAAGTCACTCATTCACTCCAAGCTCTGACTTCCTTGCCTGAAAAATGAGGATAATAGTAGCATTTACTTCTAGATGTGTCTGAAGATGAAATTAAATGGTATTAAAATAATTAACAGAGTGCCTGTTTTCGTAGGTTTTTTTTTCCTCTATCAGTATGAACAGTTATTTGCAGGGATCCAAAAGTTAGGTCATTTTTTAAGCAATCTACAAATATCCTATATTGAAACAGAAATACCCAGGATTAGCTCAGGTCGATTGAATGTCCTGGAGTTATGAATAACTACTGAGATTGCTTGGCTTCACACAAACCAGCAATGCCCATGGGGACCTAGCTAAAAAGATCTCTTCATGTTTGGACTTGGGCACCTGTTTAGACAGGCACTACAAGCTAATTGTGCCCACCTTAGTGGGCTGAGCTAGAAGAATAACCCAGCAGGTGGCAAAAAGGGAGTATTGCCGTGTATCTTCTATCTCTCTGTGACTGGAGCCACCAGCATCTTGCCCTTGCCAACCCTCACTATTTAAGGATCAGCATCATGCCATTCAGCTTAGTCTGTAGCTTGAAGAATATGCAATAATTCATCCAGGCACTGTTCTAGGGTGCGGGGATGCAGAGATGAGTAAGACAAGCAAGGACAGTTCTCCTAAGCAGCTCCTATTCTAGTTAGGGGTACTAAAGAATAAAGAATCTGATTTGGGGAATATAGTCAATAATACGGTAATAACTTTCTGTGGTGACAGATGATAACTACATTTATCATAGTGAGCATTCTGTATTGTACAGGAATGTCGAGTCACTATGTATATCCTAAAGCTAATATAATATTGTACGTCAACTATTCTTCTAACATTTTAAAATATTATTTTGAACAGCAATACAAGTTCTGAAGGGAACACAATAGGACATTGGGACAGAGAGGGATGGGAAGGTCTAGAGTCATCTCAGAAGGCAGATCAGAGGGATAACAACTGAGCTGAGACCTAAATGCCTTTGGAAAATAAGTGGTGATATAAGAAGACAGGGGAAGTAGGCATTAAAAGGTCAGTTACACAAAACCACTGCAGAAGATCCTGAAGTGACTCAGACGTAGTTATAGGATTACAAAACAAATGCATTTAAATATATTCATAATGAACCATATCATCATTGGAAAGTTAACCATAATGATGTGTTCAGTTGCAACGTATTTTGTCCATACATAGCACTCTGTCTGCTTGTATTTCCATCCAGTTCTGTTAAAGACTAAAATAACTGCCCTTGAGTAAAAAAGACTTTACTTCTATAGACCTCTGTATTCTTCTCTGTGGAATGGCAATAACAATCCCTCCAGTTGTTCTGTGAGCTTCTGGTAAGGATTAAAAGAAAAAACGTATGCAAAATACCTAATCCCCAGCAAGTTGGTCAACAATGGTAACCATCTACAGATCCTATGCTTCTAATCCACCCGGAAAAACAATGACAAAATTGTGTGGCTTAGAATAGATACAGGAGAAACTCAGAATGATGGTTTGTTAAGGTTTCCATGTGGGATTTTTTTTTCATAGAAGCTGAAGTATCTGAAATATTTATATTAACAAAAATAAAGGACCATAGGACCAAATAAGAAAAAAGAAGTCAGATGAGCACTAGAGGGTCAGGAAAGAACGGGGAAAATAAAAAATAGTGACATCAAGCCTCCAGAAAAAAGAATGCAAGTCCCAGAAGGATCTCGATGCTGTCTCATATGCAGGAAAAGCACCATGTTCCTGAATCAGAGTCTCACAGGACTTGTTCCTGAAAGATACATCAAAGGCCTCACTAGAAAAACTAACAGGCCTGGATTTATGTTTTCTCATATACAACGTTACTTTCCATATCCTCCAGATTCAATCGATTTGGATGTTTTGTGAGCAGAAACATTATGACAGAGAATCGCCCTGGTTGTTTTTCATTCATTCCACAAACACCCACTGCACCCCTCTTCTGAGCTAGGTATCAAGGAGGGCTCTGAAGTCGGGAGGGCAATGCTTCAGGATGCGAATTCTCAAATTCCCGACAGAATGAAATCAGCTTGCACAGTGCTGTGCGCAAGTTCCTGAGTGCATTAGAAGAAATGGAATGTTAGGTCATTGCTGTAAAGTTAACAGTGAATTAACATATTCCCTTTGGAGTGTGAAAAAGGGAGTAAGAAGCCTGGTTAATTCTCAGCCTCCCAGAGGAGCATTGAGAAAACTAGTCAGTTATCTAACAACCTAACATTTTTGAATGCTGTTTAACATTCAACAGCTGTCAATGACAGCCAGCCTAGCTACTACTTAATAAAACTAACAGAGCACTATCGACAAAGATTTATGGTTTTAGCATCATGAAAACATGCATTTACAACAGAAATAAAAATCAAATGAAAAGAAAAAATGCTATTTGGGGCCTAGCAAATGCTTTGGTATCATCTATAATTCACATTACAAAAGCCTTAAAAACATAGAGCATATCAAAAAGCAAAACACCCACTCAGTAGTAAAATCGATATAGCATATACCATTTCAACATTATGCATTACAAATACCTTCACTTTCTTTCCAGTGGCCTTAGTGTCTGCATTTTAAACGGTTGTATTCTCAACCTGAGTCAGAATTATGCATTTTTTTCTCTATTAGTCTTTGGTAAACAGTAATTTCCCATTGTTGCCCCTGATTTTGCTCAAATAAATCTAAACTCTCATCACTACTAAAAATGTACCTGTTCGGGGAGAAAGGGAGTCTTATGGGCAAAAGATGAAACAAAAAGATTCATTCTGGGCTTGAATGAGGGAGTCATTTATGCAAAATCATAACAGGTAACTTCTGAAACTTTATAGCTAAGTCACTTTCATAGAACATAAAGACAAAAACTGGAATACTATGCATCAAGTACGTTAGATTTAGTATATGGTATTTCACTTGGTCTTTAATAGTGGAATAGGGATTGCTATCCACATTTTACAAATGGCAAAACTGAAATGCTGAGTGGTTAAGAAAAATTTCCTAGGGGGGCACCTGGGTGGCTTAGTCGGTTAAGCGTCCAACTTTCGCTTAGGTCATGATCTCGCAGTTCGTGGGTTCGAGCCCCACGTCGGGCTCTGTGCTGACTGCCAGCTCAGAGCCTGGAGCCTATTTCAGAGTCTGTATCTCCCTCTCTCTCTGACCCTCCCCTGCTCACGCTGTCTCTCTCTCTCTCCTAGAAATAAATAAAAATATTTTTAAAAAAAAGGAAAAAGAAAAATTTCCTAGGTCATGTAGCCAGAATTCAAATCCATGTCTGTCTGGCTCCAAAATTGACACATATACTACAATATCGCACAACTCATATTGTCTACAGCCTCCTTTCAGTTCTCCCCACGTGATAATGCTATGGCACAAATCCAATCATGTCCCATTGTCTACACAGTTTGTGTAGAATAAAGTATTGGAAGACACTCTATAAATAATCTGATTAAACATCTGATCTCAGATAAATTTATGGCATTCATCTTCAATGCCCAAAGGCAATAATAATACACTGAAAATTGGAATCATTTTAGTGTATCATTCTAAATGTTGAAACATATTGTGATGTTTTTAGCTCTAGATTCTCTTTATCTTAACTGCAGACAGGAACTACATTCATTCCTCCTATTTGTTATTTGGTTTTTTAGCAGTTTAGGGGAGTTCAATAGCATTGAGTTTAGTTTTGGACTTCAAAAACTTCAAGAACCCATCTACCTTAGCCAGAAATCTTTGACTACAAGTGACAGAAATACAATAGAAATTGGCATAAGCAAAACAATACATGTAATGAATTGTGTAACTAAATAGTGCAGAGGCAGTGTGACTTTAGGCACAGCTTGGTTAAATAGGCTCTCCCCATATCTTGGCAAGATGACCACCAGTACCTCCAGGCTTATGTTCTACCAGTTTAAATTAACCACAGCAGAAGGGGAAAGTCCCTTTCTTAATAGTTCCAGCAAAAGTCTCAGGATTGAAATTCATTAGATCAGTTCACTGTTGAACTAAGTGCAATAATGACTAACTGAAATATGCCAATTGGCTAGACTTGGGTCACCTGTTCATCCAATGGACTCAGGGTTAGGGGTAAGAGGGGAGTTCCAAAAGGAAAGCTAAATAGTTTTTTAGAGAGGAAAACGGATTTTTGGCAGACAAACATAGCAAGTATGTGCGCTGAATGGTTCTCCCTTTCATTGTTGTTATGCCATTGACTTTTTGTGTGTTTGTTGTTAACATACTTTCCTGAGAAGTCCATTCTTGTTCCCAGATCATTATGGTCAACTCAGTCTAACCAATTCAAGAAATATTTGGTATAACTTTCAAGCAAAAAATGCCCAGTTACAAACATCGGTATTGCCAAGTTCTGAATGGTTCCCAATGTCTGTGAGCCTCTAAGTGATATGCTCAACCGCATCCTACCTGAGGACCAAACAAGACCGTTAGGCAAGAGAGTTTTCAGGGATGTGGGTTTAACACTCTGAAATTTAGCATCAGAGTCTGGCTTTGGCTCTGTCCCTTTTCTAGCCTGGGTCATAACTCATGTATGCTTGATCAGGAAGCACTTTGAGACTTCATGAAAACAGGTTAATAGGTAGATGAGAACTAAGTACTAGAGGGAGAAGGAGAGTACTAGAGAGATTGAAATAGATATCCAAGAAGGGGCAATCCAGCAAGTTGGCCCCACATCAAGGCATTCCAGGCACTGGTGTTACGTGAAGTCAGGCGAATGGCAACCTCAAGGTTCCCTATAGTCTTTCTAACCAACCACCTAAGAGAACAGTGGCAGGAGTTTCCAGGAAATGTGGACTAAGATTTAGATATAGTTGCACTTCCAGTGGGACAACTGGAGTGCCACTAAGGAAGACAAGGTATTCATGGTGTCCTGGAGACTGGATTTGCAACTGTCAACCCATTTCAAACACCACCTGCTCACGTACCCTTTGTCAAAGCAAAAATTCAGGAGTCTTTAGAAATGCCAACAAACATGTGTGTACATGTGTATGTATATTGCATGTGCTGCACACTACATCAAGATCTTCAAGTACAATACAGGTAAAGAAACTGAGACCCAGGAAGATAAAAGAATTTATTCCAAGTTGAAGAATTAATCAGCAACAGGGCCAGAATTTGGCAGTAGGTCTCTCTGATTTAGAAAACCTAAGCCTCTCCCAGGGGTTCCTGGTTCCCTGCTGCCCAGTCCTGTGACTGGGTTCTTTCTTCTTTCTAGTAGTTGTCCCCGATGCCAACCACCTGCCTGTGCTTTCCTGGGTCTCCAAATATCCTCTACCCCTGAGTTCCCTCTTATTGGGCTCAGCCGTGGGCCTCCCCAGAGCCACCTGCTCTCACTACCACTATTCTATTGAATGAGACTGCTCATTCCATCACTTGTCATCTGGACCAGATTTTCTCCTAGAATTTGTAGCTGTTTTGTTCTCCTGCTCATTCCCACCTGGCTGGGCTCTCTGGACTCTAGTATCTCCCAGTCTATCCTATTTTTCTGAAGTTAGCAAAATTAACTTTTACCAAGTTCCAAGGTGATCACTGTAATCCTCTGTTGGCTTAATGGTTTGTCAACAGAAAAAAAGGTCTTGAGGCTTCCTTTGTAGTAAAAAGCTTCAACTTTATGCTTTTGATCTACAAATGTAAAGTGTGAGCAGCAATATAAAACGATAAGACTGAGACCTATGTAATTTAAAAGTATATTCCGTTATTGAGAAAACATCCAAGAAGAGAGAATTGCCGCAGCTACTCTGGAGAGAAGCCTGGCAACAGAAAGATATTTGACATACACATGGCCTTTCACCTCTCACTCCTGCTTCTGGGACTCTACAGAGACAAGAGCTGGGGAGCCTAAGGATAAAAACAAGGATGTTTGTTACGGTACGGGGGAAGTTGGCAAAAACTTACAACAACCTACATGGGGGAAGAGTTGAATAAATCACAGCACATTCAAGCTAAGAATGCAGCCCTTTAGAAGAAATGAGTTACATCAATAACTATCAGGCTACAGAAATGCCTGGTCCCTTAGGCCAGCCCAGCGCTGGAATCATCACACCCACCACTGACCAGTAGACAGAGCCATGGGCCATCCTTATATGTTCTTTGCCTGATCCCCCCCAACCAAACTCTACCCAGCTCTAAATTCCTGGCTCACCCTCTCCTTGGATCCTATTCTTGACCCTTTGCCCTCTGGTACTTGGGCATCTTAACATTGAACTCTCAGTGCTCTCCAACAGACTCTGAAGGCGGCCCTTTAAAAGAATGAGTTCTGTCTATGAACACTGAGCTGCAGCAAAGTCTAGTTTTATTATAGGATCTCATTTTGGGGAAAATAAACAATGGCTAGAGGTATAGATATAGCTATAGATATAAATAGTTATATTTAGATATTTGTATGAGTTTGAACAAAGTTGTTGGAGAAAACTTTTTGTTTGTATAAAGTTGTTTTCACTGACAATCTCAGATGGTGAGGATGAGAATGGAAACATCCTGAGGGTATATCCTGTACTTTCTAAAAATTTAGAAACATTTGGCGCACCTGGGTGGCTCAGTCGGTTAAGCATCCGACTTTGTCTCAGGTCATGATCTCACACTTCATGGGTTCAAGCCCCGTGTCTGGCTCTGTACTGACAGCTCAGAGCCTGGAGCCTGCTTCAGATTCTCCTGCTCCTCCCCTACTCATGTTCTCTCTCTCTCTCTCTCTGTCTCTCTCTCTCTCCAAAAAATAAATAAAACATTTAAAAAATTCTAATAAAACTTAGAAACCTTTATCCAAGTTAAGTAAATACATATAATTAATATGATGATTTGGAAGAGGTCTTTAATAACAAATTTTTAAAAGAAAATAAAACGTGTAGAGAGACAGAATGATGTCATATATATGTGTGTGTATATATATATGTATATATATACAACATACGTGGTGCTCTCTGGAGTTAGACAGTAGAGCAGCTGGGATTAGTCATTCTAGGTGAAAGGAAGGGCAAGCGAAAGCACGGGGAGGTGAAGCTACATCAGTGTGATGGCTCTGGCACACCTGAACTGGAGAGAGAAAGGTAAGGCTGTAGAGGACAGTACAAACTACCAAGCTTGGATTTTGCCAACAGATTTCAACATATTTCTCTGCAAAAGAGACATGGCAGATACATACCTATAGACACACCACCGTTTGTTGAAGCCCAGTACTGTAATAATTCATAGTCATGTTTGGTAATACCTATTAGCGCATTAGGATTTGTAGTAGTTCACAAAGGATTTCAGCATACCCAAGACTGGTCTCAGGCTATATGTAATTTCCCAAGACCTACCTGTAACACTCTACCTTTCACCTCTGCTAAAGAAAACACCCCCAAATGCAACAGAAACTGATGAAGTATAGACAGTCAATCTACTCTAATGCATTTTGAAACAAAAATGCACAAACTCCAGCACTTTATTACTATAAGCGATAAATTACATGAGACACACCTAAATGTGAGTGCACACACCTAGTTGATTGCAACATTCTGAAATGTTGTGACTCCACATTGGAGAGCATTGCAGCAAGGAGTGGGGTTCAGAGCAGAAACCTAAGCATGTTTTAGACTATCCCCTTTAACAATAGTGAAGCGAACAACATATTTGCTATCCCAATCCCAGGTCACACTCCAACCACCGTTCACACACCCACTGTCCAAAGATATGGCCCATGGACTATTTTGCATGTTCCTCACATGATGTCACCTTGACCTAGCTCTACTCATCTCCAAATTCTTTACTCACCTCCCAGCTTGGAACCTATTTTTGGCTCTGTGGCGTTAGTAAATGGACACTCCAGAAATGTGATCTCTCTGCATTCCCAATGGACTCAGATTTCAACATGCCTATTTATTTCCTCTACTTCTAGACCACCTTTGGCAGGTGAGTCTGTCCCCACCACTACCCCTTGATGGAAATCCCAACTGGACCAGTCCCAGTCCCTCCCAAAGGAAGTGGCTGGAAATGATAAGTTAAGGGAAACGGAAACTGTTGGCAAATAAGACAAAACAGATAGGAGCAAAATTCTGAGAACTCCAACCATAGATGATGGGGAATGAACTAAACTTGGAAATGTAACACGACATGAAAAAGAGCTAGGTTGACAATGACTGATTGTGTGCTAAGAAATGAACTGTGAAAAGTTCAGTGAAATGCTAACTCGGGCAAATACACACACACACACACACACACACACACACACACACACACACACAGGATAAATAACATAAAATAAACATGTAGTATTAACTCCAATCCCTCCATACTTGGAACTTGGGGGAAAAAAATCTTTCTGCCATGCACAATTTTAAAATATGGATTCTGATATATTCTTCTTTTATCTTACTTGCCTCCATTAGAAGGAACAATTTCTGATTTGGGGGTTTTTGCCGTCATCTTAGAAAATTCCCTCACTGCATGCAATTTCTCAAGTCGAAACTCTAAGCACAGTGTCTTAGGGGTCACAAATCAACCTTGGTGTATTTTATAGAGCCATGTTTTTTCTTTTAGCTCAAATTGTATCTTAAAAAGCATCGTAACTTGATGGGTATTACGCTTGGTGGCAATAAAATCATCAGTATCTTACTTGCAGGCTGCTTCATGCGTTTATAGGGCCTTCCTGGTCTCTGTTTGCATTTATGTTATTTGCTTGGCTCCTGTGTACATTTCAGTTTACTATCTCTGATATTTTCATAGCTTTACCTATATATCTTTCTATCTACTACTACTCAATATAGGATTTAAAGTGGCTTCACTCTTCACCAGGACTCATGCTCCAAGGATGTCTGCTGCTGCTGCTGCTGCCTGTTTATCTAGTACGTCTTTCCCCTCACCCTGTCTTTCCTCCCTCTGCATTTCCCCCTCCCTTATTCCTTCTCACACCTTCCCCAAGGACCATAAGAGACTCTTACATACTGAGAACAAACTGAGGGCTGATAGGGGGTAGGGGGAGGGGGATATGGGTGATGGGCATTGAGGAGGGCACTTGTTGGGATGAGCACTGGGTGTTGTATGGAAATCAATCTGAAAATAACTTATATTTTTTTTTTAAAAAAAAGAATACAGACCAGATACTGCCTGAAAAGTACCCCCACAGTACCAAAGCCATGACACTACCTCACCTGATGGCTTAAACTATCAGGGACCAGCCTGGGTCCCAGGCTGAATGAAACTATTTTTCAAAGAAGCCAAGTCACTACAGCATTTGAAAAGTCTTCCAGCTCAGCTTGATTGTAAATCACATGGGTGCACACAATTAGACACATTTCCACAATTAAACACATTGTAGCACACACAAATCATGAGCATCACAAATGGCTTATATTACTTATCTTCATATATAACTCATCTTTTTTTTTTTAATTCCCAATGTTTTTACCTCTTTCTACTTAAGGAAAAGAAAACGTAACAGCACTAAAATTTTCAGTTTGGGTGAGAGTGGAATGGAGACTATTCTATGGCAATCACCTTACTCTCCCTGTAAAACATGTAATAATCATAAAAATCAAAATTAATAAACTGTAGTTGCAAACCTAATGACCAGTCATCAGCGCATTAATTTCCCTCTATGCCAGACTGGCCGTGTTGTTATTTGTTGATAATGCTGAATGAAATGGGCTGCATTAAGATGACCATCTGCTCTGTTTGATTTGATACGTGGAATTAAGGCAAGAAGCAGCCAGTTTATAGTCAGTACGACTTAAATTTATGAAACAGAAGGTAAATGATCTTTCATTTGAGGGACTGAACAGAATGTTCTCCGAGGATATAACTTAAATTAACACTTGTTCCCGTAACGATTTAAAGTGGATTTTTCATTTGGATAGTTTCGTCTCCAATGGACATAATGAAAGCTGAATATTCACACTTTTGTGACCTGTACATTCAACTGTTGCGTTTTATCACTCTTTCATGCTTCATCTGTGATAAGAAACAACAAACATTATATAAGATTTTCAAGGCCAATTAGGTTATTCAATAATTATTCTTACTTTCCTTTCTGTGTAGGCTCTCAATGGCCTCTTATTTATAGAGCTTCCCATTGATTACGGTATTAGAGAATTCTTTCGTTCGTGGCAGGACTGAGGCTATCCCCGGGTTTTAACGTGTGTGGCCATCCTCCCACAATCTTTAAATAGATTGTCAGTGGTCATTCTGGCAGACGTGGGACTTAAAAGCACTAGGAGCCAACTGGAGATAGCCGCTTTGCTGAACCAAACAACATAGAGCTCTCAGAATCAAAACATCAGACAAGATGTGGTGGTGTTCATAAGGCATTGCAAATCCTTAGATGCTTTATGTATGTGTGCCCAGATTTTCACAATTCCCATGGTTTTATTTCTTAACGGGTTATCATTTTTCTAGAGCTTTAAAAATTATGTCTCTTTCCACTTTTATGGGTAATTCCTTATTATTGCCTGCAAGGCTAATCAAATTATTTTTATCACTTCTTCCAGGTCATTAGGAAGGACATCCAGTGTAAGTGGCCTCATAATAATAATCCCACCAGCATTCTCCTAGACAACCTCTTGCTCTCTCAATGAGCAACAGGACCATCTTTCATTCTGTTTTATGATCCTGACTCCACCCCCCCACCCCAATCCATTTTCCACATGGCAGTTCAGAACACGCTTTTAAAAACATGTCACTCCTCAGCCTAAAACCCTTTATGGGCCTCCCGTTATATTTGGGAGGAGCCCCAAATCTTTAATTTCCTGAAAGCCCTTCCCTGAGCTTCTCCTTACCTAACTCTCCAGACTCACATTGTGCCAGTCCCTCTCTCATTTAATAGTCTAGACACTTGGGCTCCCATTTAGTTTTTAAAACATGCTAAAGTCCGCTTCACCTGAGGGTCTTTACATACGTATGGGGAACGGAGGTCGTATCCTAAAGCTTAAGTTTTATTAGTAGCACGTTTACTTCCTCCTCTTTGCCCTGAATTTCTCCGTAACAGGTAACACAGTTTAGGTACTTATTTGCTGACCCTCTCCCCAATTTGACTGTGAACTCTGTGAGGGCTGGTCTGTGCTCGTCATGTTTACCATGAGAACCTCTTGTACAGATCCCAGGCACTCAATGAATATTCGTGGCATGAGTAAGTGAATACATATTTTCATAATAAGCTTCTATCTGAATCATTTAGCATTTCCCTGTAGATTCTTTTTTAAGACAAAGAAAACATTGTTTTGGTGATAGTAACGATGAAAACTCTACTTCAGAAAAACACAGCCCTTTCTCCTTTCCAGTCATCTCAGTAGAAAGTGACCCCCAAAGTGACAATCTAGAGAGAAGATGTTTGTGACACAAAACCCGGGTGATGTTTCTATTGTGCTTGAAAGTTTCGAGTTTTGGCCACATTCTAAGGGAACTGTCTAGTTCTTCCTGGCACCTGCCTACATACGTGACAGATTCCATTAGCTCCTCTTTCATTTCTCATGAGATTACAAAGGACATAACAGTTTGTACAGTCTTTGAGCATAAAAGTACTACTGAGTAAAACAGAACTGCATCCACTGATGAACTGGCACACGGTTACCAAGCAGCTGGTTATAGGGGTTAGAAGGGCTGTGAGACCAGCAGCAACTGCACTAAACTGTGACATAAATATCCCTGCCCTGGCCAATTTCAAAGTACCTGTGTTTAATAACTGACTTGCAAAACTCCTGAAAATTGAGCAAGTGGTTCTTACAAGTGCAGATGAGCATCTCTAGCACACCACTGGCGGTGTCGTTTCACAATTATCCACATGCAGTTATATGGGATACAGAAGAAATGAAATTTGCATTCAAAAGGTATGCTCTGTGCCACATAACATGGAAGAAAAGAAAAATAACTTGTAGGTACAAAGACCGTATTCTTTCACTTTGTTATAACAAAGTTTATTTCGCAGTCACTTGATTTCTTTATCCTATTCCCATCCAGGGTTCGCCCCAAGGCAATTTCACAGCTTAGACCCCCATGTGTTTCACTTCTCTCTAAACTTTTAAGTAGTCAGATTGCAAATGTTAAATATCACAGTAACACTTTCCTCCTAGTTACTAGGAACACCAATAATTTACCACTCTCTGTCCCCTCCCCCTGCCTTACTGTCTTGCTATAATTCATTCATTATGGGGTACACATGAGTGCTTAACATGAGCCACTTAGTAGGCAGATGGGCTTTGGGATTCAGACAGACACAGCCCGGGCTTCAAGTCGCTCATAGCCTGCTCAGGAGATGGACAAGGACAGACAATCCGAGGCAGAAAGTCCTAGGACAGAGGCCACCACAGGGGCCTAGGAATGTGTGTGTAACACCCCCAACATTGAAGATGCCTGTGTTGAGGCTGGACTTGAACGATGAATAGGAATGGGCAGTGGAAGAAAGGAAGGGAGAGGCATTCAAGTAGAAAACTGCGTGTGGGAAGGTGCCGTTGTGAATGTGGTAACTGAAGCACAGATTGAAAGGAAGGTGAGAGGAATCCCAATGCTGCAGACCAGTGTGGGCATGCGTGGGGCTCCCTAAAGATCCTCCTGTGTCACACAAAGGAGCTTGGCTTTTATACTGAAGACAACGCATCGTGGAGCGCTAATGGCTACTACATAGTGGGACTTTAGAAAGGTTATTTAGTATCATATGTTTGCACGCATAGGAGGATTAGGAGGAACTTGATGGAGGAACAAGGGGGAGAAGAAGGGGGGAAACGGTGGGGGAAAGGGAGAGAGGCAAACCATGAGAGACTCTTGAATGCTGACAAAAACTGAGGACTGATGGATGTGGGGGGGAGGGGGGGATGGGCATGGAGGAGGGCACTTGTGGGGATGACCACTGAGTGTTATGTGGAAACTAATTTGACAATAAACTATTTGTAAAAAAAAAAAAAAAAAGAAAAGAAAAAAAGAAAGGTTATTTAGATTAGAAAGATGTTTTTAGAAAGATTATTCAGGGAGGACACTGGATTGGAGTGGGGGGGGGAAAGGAAGGTAGAGACCACCTGCTGGGCAGTAACCCTAACTACTTCTCTCTTCTCCATCGTTCTCCTCTGAGCTCTCTGCTCACCTGATTCTCTGCAGCTCCCAAGTCACTTCCTTTTATATTGAAACATGGCACCACTCTGTCACTTCTTTTGGTCCCTAGTTCTATGTCAGGCTTAAAACATTATTCCCTTAAAAGCATTATTCAACAGGAATCAGCATTTTGCATCATAAACTTCAGAGTGGAAAAAGCTACAGGCTTAATGGAGTAAGAGGATCAGAAGCTCAGCACAAACTGAAGCCTTCCCCAAAAAGCATCAGGGCTGTCCTGGGTACCTATTCCTAGATCATGAACCACCCCAGTTTTATTGATGCCAAATTATAACAGTCATCTTTATTATCTCCTGTGGTTCTGAGGGTTGACTAGATTCATCTAGCCAACTGTAATTCCAGTCTGTCTTATGGTTGTAGTCAGTGGCTGAGGGTAGTGACACCCTAAAAGCCTCTCCACTCAAGTCTGGTGGGGGAGATCCAACTGTTGGTTGGGATCTCAATAGGGGCTGTCAACTAGATCTCTAAGCATGGTGCTGGATTCTCCAGGGAGTGCTCCAAGAGAGAAACCCGGGCCTGTTCTAACCTAGCCTCATTACTCACACAGAGTCCCTTCTACCACATGATATTGTTTAGAAGTGAGCCCCTATAGCCACTCTATATGCAAGGACAGAGGAATTAGAGTCCAGCTCTTTAGAGTCAAAGAATTTGCAGACAAGTTTTAAAACTCTCGCAATCACTTTTGTAGTTTTGACCAACGCAAGGGATATTCCATTTTCATTTTGGTGCACCAAGCAGAAAGTGACAAAATATAACCATAGCCAACAATTTCTAGGATACGTTGAAAAGGAGCAAAAACCTCTTATACATTTTCTCTTACAGAGATTCAGGTCTTAAGAGATTTGACCGAAAGATGAATACATAAGCAAAAGCTGAAACTAGGTCAAAAGAGTTCCTCTTAAGAAACAAATATGAAGGGGCAGTAAGAAGAGAATCCAAGACTGTTCCCTGAGCACTATGGGAGAAGGGCTAATTTAATGTCCACGGTGAGAAGAATCTGAAGACTGGCAGCAGAAACCTCTCGCTTTGAAGTATATGCATAAGAATAGCACATTGTACATAGTTGTCACTGTAGACTGTGGGTTAAAGAATTCTCAAAAAAAAATTTTATGACCTCACAAAAGTGATAAATAATGCCTCCAGCTACCAGGTATATAGTTACCTGGGACCCAGAGTGGACAAAACTAGATAAGAAGCTTCCCTAACAGAATTTTTTTAAACAAGGTTTGCTTCTGTCCAAGTGTGATATACTTTACACGTCCACCTTACAAGATAGGGACTATTTGAAATTCACACAGCTTGCAAGTAGGTTAGACTAATGTAATTTATAATACCTAAACACCAATAGTTTTGTTTTGTTTTTAATTCTCAATAGAAGAGCGAAAGAAAAACTGAACACACTAGTTATAAATATTAAGAGAAAGCTGAAGGGAGCTGTTCTTTCTACCTAGTTTTAACAGGACTACTGAGAGATAAGAAAAAGCACTTCTATCCTTGCCCCTTTATAGATTGCCCAATTTCTCAATCTATTCTAAAAATAAGGCAATCTGGGTGAAAAGAATGGAATCAGAAACTATTCTCTAAATGCAGCAATACTTAGTAGCCCTATATGTATTGATCTAGTAATGATCATTTTGACAAATGGTTCTCATATTTTAAAGCTCATAGGAATCATCTATGGAGGGTTATTTAAAATGCAGATTTCTGTGTACCATCACAGAGATTCTGATTCAGCAGTGAGTTTGAGGTGAGAATTAAATTTTGTTATGGGCGCCTGGGTGGCTTAGTCGGTTAAGCGTCCGACTTTCGCTTAGGTCATGATCTCACGGTTCGTGGGTTCGAGCCCCGCGTCGGGCTCTGTGCTGACTGCCAGCTCAGAGCTTGGAGCCTGTTTCAGTCTGTGACTCCCTCTCTCTCTGACCCTCCCCTGTTCACGCTGTCTCTCTCTCTCTCTCTCCTAGAAATAAATAAAACATTAAAAAAAAATTTTTTTTTTAATTTTGTTTGAGTGCCTGTTGTGTACCTGCTCCAGATGCCAATTATTCTAGATACAAGGGATACAACCATGAACGAGACAGTGGCTTTGCCTTTATGGAGCTGACATTCTACACAGGGAGGCAGACAATAAATAAATAAATACATGACATAATTTCAGGCAAGTGTTATTAAAGGAAAATAAGCATTCTAACTAGGTATGGAGTGCTGAATGATATTTATTTTAAATGAAAGTGTCTTTATTGTTTATTGTAAGTGTAACACACCTAATTAGAAAACACCATATGTATAAGATAGAAAGTGAAAGTCCCTTGAGTGATAAAAATGACTAAATTTTTGCTTATTTTTTTTTTTTGGTGCTACTTCTTGAGAAGAAAATGATAGGAAATAGTTTAACATAAGCATGCAGAGAACCTAAGATTTATTTGTTCATTTAACAAATATTTATTGAACACCTATTATATGCCAGTCACTGTAGGAGCTAGGGATGAAGCAGGAAGGGAGATAAGATGCTGTTGTCTCACCGTGTACAGTCTTTCTAGTGAGATAGAAAGGCAAATATGAAATAAATAATGTAATTTCAGATTGTAATCAATGCTATAAGGGAATATTAAGCAGGGATAGAATAATGTGCAAGTTTGGGTTTGAGGGGTGGTAAACTATAAATGGAACCAAGAGTGAAAAGATTTTTAGGTGAAATTTTACCTACCTTATAAGATGAGGAATATTTGAAATTCATGCCACTTGCAAGGAGGTTGGATAATGGAACTTACAAACCTAAATACCCAACCGTGTCAACTGCCCTTGTCTTCCTCACTCCAGAAGAAGGTCTTGTGAGGTGGGAGGTGATGAAAACTGGAAAGACACCTGGCTGAGAGGAAAGTTTTGAATGGCTGCAGTGGAAAAGCTGACTAAGAATCAGGATAGGAATTAAGAGATTGCTAAAAAGCAGAAAAGTTCTGGAAAGCATCTCCAACCCAAAGACTTTGGGGGCTCCTTCCCCCCTCTCTGAACTATTACTATCTCATCTCTCCACAGCCTCTCTGTCCTATCCTCTGCCCTGAGCTGGATGATGTGTCTTAGTATGGGTCCTTTCCTCACCCATGAGGCTGATTTCCCCCTGGGCTCCTCCAGTCTGGAAACCCATGGCCATTGACCCTGGGGAAATTTATTAAAATAATTCTTTGATAGTTGCCTCCTTTCCAGTTAGAAATATTTTATACTATGAAATGTAACATCGATTTAAGAACCATAAGCTTATAGTGTAACGTATATTTTATAAGTAACCATCTCTGTGTCCACTACTTAGGTAAAGAACTAGAATCCCCACAACATGTTAGAAGCCTGGGAAGACTAATCAGATAGCACACTCAGGAAAGGCTTCTCTGAGAGATGACATTGGGTGAGAGACCTGATTTAAACTTGAAGATCTGGGAAGGGTGGCATTCCAGACCAAAAGAACAATAAGGGTAAAGTCTCTGAGATAGGAAAAATCTTAACATGTCTCAAGAACCGTAAGAAAGACTAGAAGACTGGAGCAGAGTGAATGGGAAGTGTGGTTTAAGATAAGGTCAGATATAAGTATAGACATATCACGGGGCCTCATAGACCATGGTAGGGAGTCTAGATTTTATTTTAAATATAATGGAAACTATTGGAAGATTCTGAGTAGAAGATTATTATCTGATCTGATATACCTTTTGAAATTATCACTCAAGGCATTATATGGGAAATTGACAGAGGATACAATGAGGAAGTCAAGAGACCAGTCAGGAAATTATTTCAATAGTCTAGACAGGAAACGGTGGTGGCTAGGGTCAGAATGTTGTAGATGAAAAGTGATTAGACCTCCCCTGCTCACGCTGTCTCTCTCTCTCTCTCCTAGAAATAAATAAAAACCTTAAAAAAAATTTAAAAAGGGGCGCCTGGGTGGCTTAGTTGGTTAAGCGTCCGACTTTCGCTTAGGTCATGATCTCGCGGTTCATGGGTTCGGGCCCCGTGTCGGGCTCTGTGCTGACTGCCAGCTCAGAGCCTGGAGCCTGTTTCAGTCTGTGACTCCCTCTCTCTCTGACCCTCCCCTGCTCACGCCGTCTCTCTCTCTCTCTCTCCTAGAAATAAATAAAAACCTTAAAAAATTTTTTTTAAAAAGTGATTAGATAAACCAGTAGGACTTGCTGTTGGGTTGGCTATGGAGTATGTCGAAAGAGAGACAGAAAGACAGAAAGAAAGAAAGAAAGAAAGGGACAGAAAGGTCAAGATGACGCTATTGTTTTGAACGTGCACAATGAAATGCTTAGTGGTATCATTGACTGAATAGGGGTATCCTCGGGAAGGAGCATATTTAAAAGGACACATAGATAAAAAAGTTCAGTTTGAAGTGTGTATTATATAGTCAGGTGGAAATGTTGAGGCAATCAAATATTAAAGACTGGCATTCAGAGAAATGATCAAAGGGACTCAATAGTGAAAACGTTCACCCAGGAAGTGAGAATACATTAAAACAGCAGAGAAACAAGCCCTATGGTTCTCCACAATTTATAAATAAGGCAAACAGGTGAAAACAAAGAAAAATAAGCCACTGCACTAGGAGAAAAACCAAGTCAGCATGTTGTCTCTGAAAACAGTAAAGGAAGATTTTTGAGACTAAGAAAGTGATCAACCAGGGTGAAAGGCTGCTGGGAAGGTAAGAATTGACCGCTGGGGTTTGACAAGACTGAGGTTGTTAGTAACTTTAGTAATCCTAAAAATATCAGTTTCTTGGAGAAGCGACAGAAAAAAAGCCTGAGTACAGTTGACTAGGGAAAGAATGAGAAGAGAAAGAATAAAGAATTTTTCAAGGGGTTTTGCTAAAAGGGGAGCAGATATACAGGTCAGTAACTACATGGGAATAAGGGGTCTAGAGAACTAAGTCTTGAGATAACACTGCATGTTTGTATGCTGAAGGGCATGGTCCATAGACAGAGCAAGTTTGATGATTCAGGAGATTCAAGGGATAATTGTGAGGCACAGTTCTTTGGGGGGGGGGGCGTGGTTAGAAGGGACAAGCCCCAGTACACAAGTGGAAGAACTGCCTTACATAGTAACAGGCACAGCTCATCTAGCGTAGCAGAAGGAGAGGCCCAGGAATATAGATTTTTAATGACCTTATAGAATTCTTTTTTTTAAAGTTTATTTTCTTAATTTTTTTAAAATTTCTTTTTTAACATTTTATTAATTTCTGAGAGAGAGACAGCGTAAGAAGGGGAGGGCCAGGGGCGCCTGGGTGGCTTAGTCGGTTAAGCGTCCGACTTTCGCTTAGGTCATGATCTCGCGGTTCTTAGGTTCGAGCCCCGCGTCCGGCTCTGTGCTGACTGCCGGCTCAGAGCCTGGAGCTTGTTTCAGTCTGTGACTCCCTCTCTCTCTGACCCTCCCCTGCTCACGCTGTCTCTCTCTCTCTCCTAGAAATAATAAATAAATAAAACATTAAAAAAAGAAGAAGAAGAAGAAAAGGAGAGGGTCAGAGAGAGAGGGAGACACAGAATCCGAAACAGGCTCCAGGCTCTGAGCTGGCTGTCAGCACAGAGCCCGACACAGGGCTGGAACCCACGAACTGTGAGATCATGACCTGAGCCGAAGTCGGCTGCCCAACTGACTGAGCCACCCAGTGGCTCCTTAAATTTTTTAAATATTTATTTATTTTAATTGTTTTATGTCTTTATTTTATTTTGTGAGACAGAGACAGAGAGTGAGCGGGGGAGGGGCAGAGAGAGAGGGAGACACAGGATCTGAAGAAGGCTCCAGGCTCTGAGCTGTCAGCATAGAGCCGGACGCGGGGCTCGAACCCACGGACTGTAAGATCATGCCCTGAGCCGAAGTTGGACGCTTAACTGACTGAGCCACCCAATTGCCCCAAATGTTTATTTATTTTTAAGAGAGAGAGAAAGCATGAGTGGGACAGGGCAGAGAGAGAGGGAAACACAGAATCTGAAGCAGGCTCCAGGCTCTGACTTGTCTGCACAGAGCCCATGTGGGCTTGAACCCACGAACTTTGAGATCATGATGACATGAGCCAAAGTCATGATGACCTTAACCAGCTGAGCCACCCAGGTGCCCCATGATCTTATGTAATTCTGATTTCAGTGGGCCGGCCACATTTTGGGAAATACTAATTTAGATAAGCACTTCTAATACAAGGAAAGAAAGAAAATAGGTTCATTCCTGTGCCAACATGAGATGAGGAGGGGGAAGGAGATGTGAGGAAGAGAGCAGAGCTCCACTTTAGGCCCCTCTGGACTATTGGCATCACCCTGAAAATGAACATGCAATTCAGAAACAGGGAAGGGGTACAGTGAGGTTTTGTTCCCATCACTCACATTCTACAGAGAGCGCATTCCAGCCCTCTGCTCCCCATCACCTGCTCTTAGAGCAGTGCCAAATCCCTTCCCATTTGCTCCAGACCAGCAATGCTTAACATTCTTGTGGTCACTGATTGAACCGAAGATCTAATAAAAGTTTTGAACCTTCTCCCCAGAAAAAAGTTACACAGTCACTAAAGCTCTTTATTTGCAGCCACAGACCACTTTGCTTAAGCAAAAATAATTTATGAAGTATTACAAATACAAAGGGGAAACTGATAAATTGACTGGAAAAATACGAATCAAGTAACTCTAAAGGGTCCCAGTGATAGGAATTGCTTGGGGGCACCTCTGCTACAATGGGTAAACTCTAAATGATTTCAGTCTTGTATTACCTGGCTCATGATTTATATTCCACAAGTGACTATTTAATAAGCCTAACATGAATCAGATGCCTAGACTTGGGCTGCAGATGTATTGGGCACCTTCATTAATAGTTTACCAGAATATATCCAATGAGGAAGAACTTATACTCCACAAACCAATCAGTGTATGCTGTTATTAATGTGGGATACAGCATTCTAGAGTACAAAACAAAACAAAACAAAAAACCCAACCAAACCTCTAATGTTTCAGCCACACATAAATAACAAATTTTACATATAATTTTGAAAGGTTCGCAGACCCTCTGAAACCTACGTATGTATCTTCTGCAATTCTTGCACCCACCCTGTAGAGAACCCCTAGTACAAACATAACTAATGTATATTCTTAGTTATCCCCTCCTTCTGCAAGAAGGAAAGAAAGTGATGACTTCCCTTTCCAACAACCTCCACCTCTTCCCACTCTTAAGAGGTTGGGTTGTCCATACTCTTCTGAAGGAGAAAGATCACATTTAACTGGCAGAAAGACATTATGACAGCCCCACGTGACACTGGAAAAGAGCTCAAGCACTGAAAAAGGAGGATCTGGGTTTGAATCTTGCTCCTTCGAATGACAGACCAAGAGAACCTCAGCTTGAGACCCTCCTTGAGTGTTAGGTCTTCGTCTTTAAATTTCCTTCAAAAGGTTTTGTGAGGCTCATTAAATACCTCAGATCACATTTTGTAATCTGTAAAGTTACAAACAAGTAGGATAGAATCTATACAGGAGAACCTGGGTGGCTCAGTCAGTTAAGCGTCCATCTCTTGGTTTTGGCTCAGGTCATGATCTCGCAGTTCGGGGGTTTGAGCCCCACATCAGACTCTGCACTGACAGTGCAGAGCTTGCTTGGGCTTCTTTCTCTCCCTCTCTCTCTTTTTGCCCCTCCTGTAGTCTCTCTCTCTCTTTCTCAAATAAATATCAAAATAAATAAATAAATAAAAACTTAATAAATAAATAAATAAAAGCTTTAAAATAAAAGTAATAATCATATAGATATATATCAATAGGTGATAGATAGATAGATAGATAGATAGATAGAGTACCTCATTGGTTGTCAAACCTGATTAATAATAGAAACATCTGGGAATTTTTTCTACTTCAAATTCTCAGTTTCCTTCCTTGATCTATTAAATCAAAATCTCCAGGGGTGCGGATATATAACCATGCATATGTGAAAAGTTTTTCATTTATTCTGAAGTTATCTAGATCTGGGATCCCACCATATTTCAGATCAGAATTATTCATAGTGCTTTCCTGTGTGTGGATGATTCTGAAAAAAATGTCAATATTACTTACTACTTGTGAGACCATCTAGACTTTGACTGGATAAAAAAAATATACGATTAGCTTATTCCACACCATAACACACAGCCGATCGTATTAAGCCAAAGAATCCAACAACCTCACTGAATAAGTGCCAGTGTAGCAATAACTTACTTAGAACAAATTCTGCTCTCATTTAGATTCTAAGAACCATTAAAGTATGATTTCACAGCTTGTGATCATTTTACGCACCATTGATTTATGAGTATGGCTGTTTCCACAGTTTCAAAACTTTGCAGAGAATCTATAGCTTCCTGCCATCTTTTAATATGGAGAAGATTTAATGTATTCCTTAGTTGAGGGAAAATGAGAGAAATTAATAACAAAGTAAAATATAAGATAATGGTGCTGGGCTTAGCCATAACAACATTCTTTAACATCAGATGTGGCTTTGCAATTATGGTACAAGAATTAATTTTTTTCTTCAATCTTCCTTAAGGGATAAAGAAATTACAAAGAATTTAAAAACCAAGGCAGAGGAGGTCTTCCATAAATACCTTTAGTTTTCTCAATCATCTCCAGTCTCAGCTCTGAGAGACTGATGTGCTAGATTTTATGCTAGATCTTAATAATGTCCTCACACTATTTTGCATTTTTTAAAATGTTAACTCTTATAACATGAGCCATAGATAAGCATGACCTGTCATCTTTCTTCTAATGAGTACTGTTTTATTCCTGAGGGTGATGCTGACTTTAGTTCTATTTTCCTGAGAGAATAAAGGCAGCATATCTCCACTGAGTGCTTTGTCATAGCCTTCCAAAATGGCTCCTTCCAGGGGCGCCTTGGTGGCTCAGTCGTTTAAGTGTTGGGCTTCAGCTCAGGTCATGATCTCACAGCTGGTGGGTTCAATCCCCATGTCAGGCTCTGTGCTGACAGCTCAGAGCCTGGATCCTGCTTCGAACTCTGTGTGTGTGTGTGTCTCTCTCTCTACCCTCCCTTGCTTATGCTCTGTCTGTCTTTCTCAAAATTAAATAAACTTTTTAAAAATGGTTACTTCCAGAAAGGAGCAGTGATTTCTCCCTTACTAACATCTACTAAATAGAAGGCCATCTTAGAGATGCCAGTGTGGAGTCAAGAATATCATAAGTCATAAGTCAGGATGTTGATCCTTGAATTGATCAATAAAAATGTTTCAAGTTTGAACATCTTAAACAAAACTAAAAATGTAAATTAATAAATAAAAATACCTCTATGCAGAACTAGGATACCCCCTTATAGATGGAAGTGCAGAAGGTGGCCCCTGATACCACAGCATGCAACAATGAAGCCTCCTCATCAGAGATTAGAAAGAGTTCAGTCTCTCTTCCTGAATCCTGTCTTTGTGGAATGTTCAAAAAGTCCCCAACACTGCTTTCTAAAGTCCAAAGTTGCAACTGATCTTCTCTCAAATCACATAAAAGCCAGAATTCCCTTCAAGCTACTGGAAACCCAGCAGTAATGAAGGTTGGGTTTCTCCAGAAGTTAACACAATGTTGGTTAGCCCCCATTATTGAGACAGCACATTGGCCTCTGATGTTGACATGAATTGTTGATGCTGTCACTGGTACTGGAGCTCATAGTCACCACTAATGGAGATGAAAAGGGCCACTCCTGGTGGTTGTGCCCCTGTTGTTGGACCCTTGATGCTTCAGGGTGACCCGGAGGACTTGTTGAAACACAAAATGCTCTCTCAGACTTTGATTCAGTAGGTCTGGAGTTGACCTAATAACCTGCATTTCTAAGCAGTTTCCAGATGACTCTAATGTTGTTGTTTTGTGGGAGTCTATACTTGAAGAAGCCCTTCCCAAGATAATCTGAGGAAATTATCCATTTGTTTCTGCTGTTGCTTCTCTAAAGCTGGTCCCTCCCAAAGCAAGAGAGCTGAGTTGAGCCACCACTGTGGCGGAGACTTCTGGCCGAACTGCACTAGTTCTTGAGGTGAGGGAGGAAGACCTTTCTCTGGCCTCGCTTCCCTGAATTGCAGTTCTTAGAATCAGCGGCTCAGACACTTTCAAGACCTAAGTCTGTTACCTGGATGTAGGTATAGAGAGGTTCTAAAGTCTACTGCCTCACAGACCCCAGAAAAATCATAGTTCTTATGTATCTTTGTCACTCAAGCCAATCCTGTTTGTTTTGTTTTTAATGTATGTTTATTTTTGAGAGAGAGAGAGAAAGCACACACGAGTGAGGAGCAGCAGAGAGAGGGAGACAGAGAATCCAAAGCAGGCTCCAAGCTGCCAGCACAGAGCCCGACGCAGGGCTCAAACTCATGAACCATGAGATCATGACCTGAGCCAAAACCAAGAGTTGGAAACAACGGACTGAGCCACGCAGGTGTCCCACCAATCCTCTCTTTTAAGTCTTTCTACCTTCAATAGGGGTTTTCCTCATAATTTGTCATTGACATTTTTATGCCTACTCTGCCCCTGGACTTTACTCAGGACCAACTAGGCTGCCTCAAGGAAGTTTTTATAACACTGACTTTTGTAGCATCTCAGTCCCTTCTGTCCTAGAGTGTCTTGGGCTTCTAATGCAGTTAAGTTCACCCTTGTCATAGCAACCTTCAAGCTTATGTTTGAGGTTCCAGAAAGAGACATGTATGATTAAGGGCTGTTAATAGATTTTTTCACTTTGGGTGATAAACTCTAGTTTAAATACAGCACATTTTATTTATGAAGACACATGTGCATGGGCACACGCACAGGAAAAAAGAAATTGCAGATTTTATAGCAGAACAAAGAGAAAACATGCACAGGTTTCCTTTGTAATGAGATTGCTATACACCTAACAGTTCCATGCAGAATAGTGGATTAAGCATTAAGTGATTCAGGAATCAATAGTTGTTGGTAACATTGTATAATACATTCCAACTCCTGACACTTAGTAGTAAGTATTGTGATGTTAGCACAAATGTGAACCTCATTACAAAGCAGGTAAGTAGACAGGTAAATCTTTTTATAAGTGTTGACCTTTATTATTTCAGAATAGCACTTTATTATATACAGACCCCAAGTAGGCTCGGAAATAAATATTAACAATAACAAAAGCCTTCCATTCTGGCCAACATTTCCTTATTTGATATGTATAGAATTTTAAATGCATAACAATGGCAAAATTTGCTCAAGGTTATTCACTACCAGTGTTTACTCTGCAACGTGCCTTAAGGCATTCTCAGCATAAAGGGTATCATATAAAATATTAGTTTCCATTTCTGTTATTAATCTAATAACTCAAACACTCTCTGATATGGTTTAAGGTAAGAATATATCACTCATCAGCATCTTTCACAGGTAAACAGGAATGACGTGGCAAATAAAAAATTAATAAAATCTAAGACTTTTCTATTGCAGATAAAAATCATGTTTGTATTTAATAATTTAAACATATAAACACAATATAAAAATCTCATTAATAACTTTTTAAATTTTCACCTGCATAATTCTTTTCATTTTTTAGATATTGACTAGTAAGCTTTGATTTGTTTTCATTCTTTGGTACCAGTACTATTCATTTACGCATGGGTTGTGCTTTCATGAATTTTTTTCTTCTGTGAAATATAACGAATAGTTATATGCAGAAAATAACAATGTGGAGTTCAAAGAAGTATCACAGAGGGAAGATCTATCTGGTTATAATCCAGGTCAATGCAGACTATCAGGATAGGGTCATTATTCTTCAAGTCAACAGACCCTATCAGCACCCAAAAGCCCCCCAGCTATACATTACTGAGCACTAACCCCCTCTTTTCCAGAGCTAAATACTATCCTGACCTAGATAGTAATCATCTCCCTGCCACCTAAGCTTGCATCCCCTAAACCCTAGAGTTTAGCTTTGCCTCCTTTTTGAGCTTTACATTGATGGAACTATACACCATGTATTCCTTTGTGTCTGGCTTCTTTCACTTCACGTTGTGTCTGTGAGACTCATCCACAAGGAATATGTAGATGTAGTTCATTCATTTTCATTCATTTTTCCTTACTGTAAAGTATTCCGTTGTGTGAGGTAACACAATTTACTTATGCATTCTATTGTGGGTGGGTTCTTTAGAGTTTGCAGCCATGAAACTGTGAAACACTGTAGGTGTTTGGAACAATATATTTTCCAGTAAATTAACAGCAGAACTTACCACACATCCCAGCGCCAGGCCCTGAGTGTTGAGAACTGAGGCTAGCACAAATGTGAGCATCGCTACTAAGGATGTAAATAGGCAGGCAATATTTGTACATAATTTTTGGCATGGACGTGGTAGAATTTCTATTGAGCATATACCTGGGTGAGGAATTTCTGAGTCACAGAGCACATGTCTTCAAATTTCCATAGATTATATCAAAGTGACATATTAATTTATGTTTTTGCCAGCATGAGATAAGTGTTCCTCTTGCTCTTCCTTTGGGTCTCAAATCAAATGTTATCTCCTTTGAGTATTTTTTGCTGGCCATTCTAGTTAAAGGAGCTGTCCAAGTGAAAGTACTCAACCCCCTTACTCTTTAGACCATTACTCTAATTTATTTTCTTCAAGCCACTTCTTACCACCTGAAATTATCTTACTTGTTTCTGCTTTCCTCCACTAGGAAGTAAACTCCATGAGAGAAAGACTTTATCTTGCCCATGACTGGAACATAATGTCTGGAACAGTCTTGATAAATATTTGTTGAGTGAATAGTTGGGAACTTCCTGTATCATAAATATTCACAATAATGCCAGTAGAAAATACTTTACAGAGTAAAAACTTTGAATCCCCTCTTTGCAATGAGCAATGCTTTTTGAATAAGAGTTTCATGCTCCATGTAGTATATTTAACAGCCAGCATTTGGGAAAATAATTATCCATTTAGCTTTTCCTGTAATACGGCCATCATGACATGTTGAATAATTTTTCCAGTCTCATGAACACAGTGGACAAAAGCATTTCATATTCACTGTAAGAAAACAGGTGCCTATAAATCAAGGCCTCTTATTTTTTTTTTTAAGTACGGTCTATAATAATCGATTGTCATGCCTGCTATAAATAACAATGCAGGGTTTCTCAAGGAATCTAGCATGTAATTGATTCTCTGATCTGAGGAAGCTAGAGGTCTGTGATTTTTTGATATCTATGGAATCCCTCAACCAACTTTATTGTTTTGTTTTTAGCTAGCACTTGGAATAAAGGTTCATGAATCTTATTGTGCATCTGGCCTCTCTTGAATAGAGAAGTAGCAGTGTATGTCTCTTGGAATATACTCGCCCTTATCTTTGCATTTCCACTGTAAGGTCACAGTGACAAATGCCCAGTGAGGTACCCGATTGTGAGTTCTTTTTGTGTCGAGAGCCATCCCCGAATGGATTCAAATACTTGAGAAAGGCAATGATATGTTAGGCTATATTTTCACAGAAGGCTAAAAAAAGAAAGCACAATAGTCTATCCCAAAAGTCCCAAATCACCAAATTCTAACATGGCTACATAATAAAGAGGTATATTGATGGTCTAAGTTCTTGATTGGTCCATAGTTTTTTGTTTGTTTGCTTGTTTGCTTGCTTGTTTGTTTGTTTGTTTGTTGTTAAGGAGAGTTGACATATGACCTTACTACTCTGGCCATTGTTCATTGAAACAAGGCTGGGTGCCTGACTGGAGGCAGGCCTTAGCACAAGAAATGGCATGAGATCTCTGTCAGTCTGGCTCTTCTACTTGGGAAACTGACTAACTGAATAAGTCAGATTATCTCTCTTGGAGAGTTTAAATGCAGGACATGTGTAGCATTAGAGGAAGACGGAGGAAACATGATAGAATAGGAGATTTTAATTACATAATCTGGGGGGTGCCTGGGTGGCTTAGTCGGTTAAGCGTCCGACTTTCGCTTAGGTCATGATCTCTTGGTTCATGGGTTTGAGTCCCGCGTCGGGCTCTGTGCTGACTGCCAGCTGAAAGCCTGGAGCCTATTTCAGAGTCTGTATCTCTCTCTCTCTCTGACCCTCCCCTTCTCACGTTGTCTCTCTCTCTCTCTCTCTCCTAGAAATAAATTTAAAAAATAAAAAAATTAAAATAATAATTACATAATCTGGGAAATGTCAATTACAGCTTTATTCTATATCCTGCAAACATTAAAATTATTCATAAAGATTGAAAATAAACAAATGAAAATTATGAGCATTAGCTTACGCAAAGATCACCTAATCCCTGATTTAAGACCTTATGCACCAACTTTCACCTGGATGATGACACAATGATCAGTTGAGAGAAAAGGCAGAGCAGATAGAAATCCAGAGAAAAGGTAGGGAGCATAAGCCATGAGTCAGTAGAAGTTGTAAGGTAGTAGAAACCATGACTGAGCAAAACTGAGGAGGTAAGTAGAAGAAAGTGCTAGTCTTAAGAGACGAAGAGACTGTGACTGAGAATAAAAAAGTAGAGTCATAATGGTGTGCTATTAAGATAAGCAAAAATACTGCTAAAGAGACAGAAACTATCGCCAGAATCACAAGAGCTCTTAGTTTTTCCGTGAAGCTGGATTGTGTGGCTCGTGGTGTTTATTGGTCTTCCTTTCACTAAAAATTCAAGGTGCACAACAATCACTTGAGATGTGAATCAAAAATCTACTATCTCCAACTTCAGAAAGTCTCTGATCTAGTAGATCAAGGGCATGATCTCGGTGTCTTCATTTTATGTATCTGAGTCTGATATTCCAATGACTCATCCCTTAAGAAGCATTAATCTAAGCTATCCTAAGGTTGTAAACATTCCTTGAAATTGGAAATAAAAATCTACTTAATATAGATCCCATGTGTGACTTTAATGTTGCAAACATAGCCCAGAGTTGGAGCATCTAAAACACATTGCTGAACTGGTTTTATAATTATTTTCTCATTAAATCTTATCATTAGACATGCTACATTTCAAGCCTTTCAAGCTAAAAGGCCCTCCCCATCTTGATCTCAAGGGACTGTACCAAGCTCATCTTCCTCTGTTGCCTCAAAGAACTCTGCTCTGGCTGAACTCATTGATTCCCAAATACAGAGCACATTCTTTTCACATCTGAACTCAGCCACATCCCCACCCACCATATCCCACTATTCGGGGAAATAGTGAGGAAGCAGCCCTACAGTTGGCATATGTAGAATACTGAGTGAGGTCAGTCACAGGACTGAGTTCGGGGGTTGGAATGGAAATTAGAACTTCCTGCCAGAGACAGTTCCTAAGCCCAGGAATCAAGACACTAATCAAGTCAAAGTCCACTGGTAAACACATTTTAAGACCAACGCAGAAGTTGGAGGCAGGAATGAAGGCAGTCTCACAGTTAGAAGGATAGAACAGACAGAAGTAAAGTCCAAGTAAGAAAGTCCTGGTCAATTTCAGGCCAAATGGAGCAAAAACCATGGGGAGGTTGTGACTTAAATTCATGGGCTGGTAGGTACACGGTAAATAGGTGATTCAGGCCAGAATAAAGGTCCTTGTGTGCTAACCCATCTCTTCCTAACAGCCTGTCTAATTCTCAGAGCCTCATGGCGCTGGAAGTTTGCCAAGATGGGCTTTGCCCAGATCTCATTGCTATTTGTGGACAGAAGTTCCTTATGCCATTTGACTGGTAAGTACTGCCTGCTTGTGGATTCATGTCTCAGTATCCTCATCTGTAAAATGGGAATTATAATGTAATTCATCTACAAATTAGTGAGGATTAGAAGAATTAAGAGACAATGGATATGTGCCTGGCACTTAGCAAGCACCCCAAAATTGTTAATTATTGTTGCTTCTGTTGTTGATGTCATTGTCGTTTTTGCTGTAATTAACTAGTATCTATGTATAATGGATTATCTTTACATCTTTTTCCTTTATGCTGGATTTCTTAATACTGACTTTTTGCCAACACCATGTCATATGGTGGGTGTTTGTTTCTCTCTACATGCTGTATTACAGACTGAACTCCTTCTTAGGAATTTTTCTGTTTGGTCCTGGTGTTTAATCCACACTATGGTCTGAATATTTATGTTTCCCCAAAATTCACGTGTTGAAATCCTAATGCCCAATGTGATGGAATTAGGAGGTGGGGTATTGGGATGTGATTGAATCATGAGGGTGGAGCCCTCATGAATGAGATTAATGCCCTTATAAAAGAGAGATGCCCTAGAGAGCCTCTCACCCTTTCTACCATTTGATGATGATATAACCCATGTATCTCACAACCATGTGAGAAGTCCACAAACCAGAAGACCTTCACCTGACTCTGCTGGCAACCCAATCTCAAAATAGCCAGTGTCCAGAAATGTGAGAAGTAAATTTCTGTTGTTTGTAAGCTACCTAGTGTGTTGTATTTTGTTACAGCAGCTCAAATGGACTAAGACAACCCACAACCCACTATTTCTTGACAGCATTACCTGTCCCACCAGGTAACAGGTCATTCACACTTATGTCACAGTTATGTCCCCTTCCCCCTTCCCAGACACTTTGGAAGGCCTAACTGAAACATTTTCTTTTTCATAAAGCCTTACATAACCCAAAAGGTTCTCCTCACTCTCTAGAAGGTCTACCACATATAGTCTGAATACTTAATCTGCCAGTTAATGACTTCCCACCCTATGAAATCTTTTTAAGGCGTCTCTTGAATTGTATTTAAATCATGTATTATTATTTAATTTATCTGCCTTGTGTTTCCAATAAGATAGTACCCTCCGTGATGATAACAACTGTATCTTACTCATCTTTGTATGCCCCACAGCTAAGCACTATGCTTTGCATAGAGCTCAATAAATATGTGTGATTTGATCTGAAATGCTTAAGTTAGAATACCATAAAAGACTATACCGTTCCACACTCTGAGGAAGTCATTAAGATTTAAAGAAGCCATTAAGGACTAATCCTATAACTGAGAGAAGAGTAAATTGCTTACTTTTAGGCAGATGTGCTAACTTTCTAGGCCACTAAGGTTCTATTTAAGCAATTTACTAAAAGTAAATTACTAAATGGACCCAGGTAGCTCAAAAAGGTTAATACCTGTCACTTCCTCTTAAGAGGTAAGCTATGCCTCTCTTCCTCACTCTGAGCAACTCAGCCAAGTTCATCTACTGCTTATAACATATTGAAAATTATATTTACACAGACCAACCACTTGGATTGAACTTCTATAGCCAAACAAAGCAGTCCTGTAAACTGTAGGATTGAGTGCGCTGCTGGTGCCCAGTTGCTACTAACTTTCTGGGATATTAACATCACTCTTCCACCTTATTTTCGAAAATGCCCATATGAAACGTGGAAGAAAAGAAAAAACAATTAATCCAATTGCATTCCCTGTTGATGCTGGAACTTGACTCAGGAATAGGGAAACAGGAAGACATCGCGCCTGATTCATGGAACTGCCATCTTGGTTGCAGGCGAAGGAGCAGGGAGAGGAGTGGGATGGAAAGCACACAAGCAATTACATGCGGTGCGCCACACCCTATCACAGCGCCGCCTGCAAAGAAAAGTGAGGCGCCCCGCCAGCTTTAGGGGAGAGGTGGGAGCAGCAGCTATTTCAGCCATGCCTTAAGGGGTTATTAGGAGTTCTCCAGAGAGATAAGAGGACTAAAGACATCCCCAAAAGAGAGGTGCCTGGACAAAGAAATGATCTGCCTGGGAAATGGCAAGAATCATGGAAATGCAGGGAAGAAAGAGACCTTAGATGTACTTTCATCTAAGCTCTGAATTTTATAGATGAGAAAACAAAAATGCGAATGAGGCCAAGGCATGTTAGGTGACACATAGTCACACAATTAAAAATAAAAGCAAATCTTGAACCTGCATCGCTCTGATGTATGTCAAATATGGTGCTTAGCCTACCTTGATAGATGTATGTTTAACAGATGTTCAATGACAGAAGGAGGACCGGTAAGGGGATGCTGCCCAAGGTCCCCATCAGTTGTGTTCATTTGCTCACTCGCTCGCTCACTCACTCACTCAACAAATACTTAACAGCACCAACTATGTGCCAGGTACTCTACTTAAAGCGGTGGGAAGCTAAGACTGCACTAGTGGCCAAGACAGACCTAGCCAGGATCTCTCAGAAGTAACACAGTAACAAAGTAATGGCCAATACGCACCCATAAATAGGCAGTTAAGAGTCAGACGTCATGGAGACACAAAGTCCCTGGGAGAAACCTGACTGCAGAGAGCATCAGCTCTGGGCAGGCTCAGTCCTAGAGGTTGAGAGCAGTTACAAGTATTCCACGAAGAGGTAACAACACATGTAAAGGCCCAAAGACAAATATTCACAAACTAAGGGAGCGCAGTGTGCATACGGAAAACCAAAATATATTGTATTTTAAGGTACACATGAAGTATGGAATTGTGGTTAACTTCCTCCCAAGGCACCCCTTAGCCAACTCCCACTCATTTTTCAAGCTGCAAATGACACGTTGTTGCCTCCCTTCCCGGACACCCTCACAACCAGGTCCCCGTAGTGCCATGGGCTTCTCCTCACCTCAGACTGCACCTGCTGATTTTTACCTGGGTTTCCCTGCAAACCATAAGCTCCTTGAGAGCAAGTACGATCTCCTGGTCCCCTGTTGCATCCCGCATACTTGTTCAGTGTTTTGCATGAGTGTTTGTGAGGGCCGATGGTAAACTAAAAATAAAGATCCCCCCAAAGATATCCAAGTCTTAGTCTCTGGAACCTTCCAATGCTACTTTTGGGGAAAAGCAGTATTCACAAATGCCAATCAGTTAAGGGTCTTGAGGTGGAGAGATTATCCTGGATTATCAGGTGAGCCCTAAATGCAATCACAAATGTCTTTAGAAGAAAGGTGCAGAGGGAAATTTGACTACAGACAGAAGAGAAGAAGCCACGTGACCAGAGAGGTAAAACTTGGAGTGATGCAACCCTAAGCCAAGGACCACCAGCAGCCGCAAGAAGTTGGAAAAGGTGAGGAAAGGATTTTCCCCTGGAGACTCCAGAGGCAGCACAGCTTTGCTGCCACCTTGATTTCAGCTCAGTAATGATTTTGGACTTCCTCTGTGCAGAACTGGGGGAGAATAATTTCTGTTGTTCTAAGCCACCAAGGTTGTGATCGTTTGTGATGGCGGCCACATCTACGAATACAGACACTAATACACATCTTTTCCCATAAAGATTATTTTGAGTTTGCTTTTAGCAATTAGTCCCTTTGTTTTTGTTTTTTGAATAGTTTATTTATTTCGAGAGAGAGAGCACAAGTCAGCGAGGGGCAGAGAGAGAGAGAGAGAGGGAGAGAGAGAATCCCAAGCAGGCATGGCACTGTCAGTACGTGGCCTGAACCCAGGAACTGTGAAAGCGTGACCTGAGCCAAACTCAGATGATTAACTGACTGAGCCACCCAGGCGCCCTGTTTTTGTTTCTTCTGATATTGCAGAATTTGGACTCTTTTTTTTTTAATTAGACCATTTTTAAAATTGAAGTATAGTTGACACATAATGTTACATTCATCAGGTGTACAACGTAGTGACTCAACCACTGTATTTGTTACTCTGTGCTCACCCAAATGTAGCTGCCATCTGTCACCATACAATGTACTTGGGATTCCATTGACTGTATTCCCTACGCTGTTCCTTTTATCCCCATAACTTATTCATTCCATAACAGCAATTAATTCCTTTGGATAGGTTCCTAGAAGCAGAATTATGGGTCAAAATATATGATCATCTTTTTAGGCTCAATGAAGATTATTAAATGGACTTCAAAAAATAATTTATATAAAGTAAGAGAATGTCTATTCACCATACCCTCCTCATCATTAAATATTTTCATTAATTCTAATGTGTGCTATTTTGATATGAAAAAATAGTATTTCAATCTTGTTTTAATTTACATCTCTTCGGTTGCTGATGAAGACAAATATTTTGCCATATTTATTTATCAGTTTTATGTCTTTGGCTTGAGTGTGAACTTCATTTTTTAAAAAAATTTTTAACATTCATTTATTTTTGAGAGACAGAGCATGAGCACGGAAGGGTCAGAGAGAGAGGGAGACTCAGAATCCGAAACAGGCTCCAGGCTCTGAGCTGTCAGCACAGAGCCCAACGCGGGGCTCAACCCCACGAATTGTGAGATCATGACCTGAGCCGAAGTCAGACCCTTAACCGACTGAGCCACCCAGGCGCCCCTGTGAACTTCATTTTTAAAGAGAGTTTTGTATATATTCTTCCTATAGTAAAGATATAAGTTTTGTTTATTAAATTTGCTAAAAATACTTTCCTTACTCTCTTGTTTGCCAGTTTATTTAGGTTGGATTTAGGTTTTTGTTTTTTTTTTAAAGGGACTATGCAAAACTTTTATCTGAAGGAATAAGACAAAGTTGTTTGTTTTTTCCTCGGTGCTTTCTTTTGCTTTTAAACTTTGAAAGATCGCCCCTTCTAGAAGCCACATAAAAAGCCAATTGTATTTTCTTTAAGACTGTTTTTGGGTTGATTCTGTGTAACTCTTCACTCTGCCTGAAATTCACTTTTGTATATGCTGCAAAGTGAATAATTAAACTGATTGTTTTCACAATACAACAATGGCATTTGTTGCACCATTTCTTGAGTAACCAGCACGCTCTTCATTGCTTTGTAAAGGCTTCTTTTGTTATGTATTAAATTCTCACATATAACCGTATCTGTTTCTGACTCTACATTGTGTTTCTCTGAGCCTCCCAGCTTTTACAGTATCAGTATCCTGCAGTTTCAAGCACTGAACTGAGAAAGTTTTCAAAATGGTAGGTCTTATCCCCATCCATATTTGAAGGGTCTCTGCTTTTTTTAATCGTTCAATAACTTTTCAAAACTTGTTTTAAAATAAGTTCATATTCTTTTAAAACAAATTTACTCCACAGCTTTCTCAACAGCCGAAGATTTAGTCACAGTTCAATAAGTGTTTATAAATAGTAACTATTATTAATATTGCTAAAGAGTAACTAATTTAAAAACCACTTTTTGTCTATTTAGTGTCTGTGTTAGGTAGAATAGTTTTTCATTTTGCCAGTTAAAAAACAACCATGTGCGAGGGGCAGCTGGGTGGCTCAGTCGGTTAAGTGTCTGACTTTGGCTCACATCATGATCTCATGGTTTGTGGATTCAGGCCCTGTGTCAGACTCTATGCTGACAGCTGAGAGCCTGGAGCCTGGTTTGGATTCTGTGTCTCCCTGTGTCTCTGCCCTTCCCCCACTTGCACTCTGTCTCTCTCAAAAATAAGCATTAAAAAAAAAAAAAACAACTATGTGCAAGAATTGTAGCCAATCTTTTTTTCTGAACAAAATTATTGCTAGCACCCCTCTGCCCCACCCTCATACTTGATACATGGTACGTTTCCAAAGATTTTAGAATACATGATTCAGTGGGCAGTTCTCAAGAGTAAGCTGAACAGACCCAGAGTCTTCTACAGGACTCTTCAAGTTCTCCAAACTCCTGAGCTATATTTGAGCCCTGAAAACACATGTGCACGTCAATAAAAATTAGGTCAGTAGTGAGCTTTGTTTGACTCGTGTGAGAAACCATTCACTTTCACATATTACTAAACTTCTCACTATAACTTTCAAAATACAACAATACAGCCTTGCCTATTAGAGTTAGCAGACCTACTTGGCTCTTGCTTTTTCTCTTTTGCCATGCATGAACAAAGCCAATCCTTCAAAATCACCTATTCATGCAGTTAAGTGTATTAATTCTACAGCTATTTGTTCTTCTATGAGGAAAATCCTGAATATATAAAAATTAAGAAGACATGGATCCTGCTATTAAGAAGCTCAGACACAGCAAGAGAAGTAGATAAGTAAACAACCACAATGGAACCCTGAGATAATGGCTCACTTCCTTCAAATGGAGTCAGCAAAAGTTTTTATCTTGAGCATAGGGCAGGGTAGAAACCACAGGAATCCCTTCTTCCAACCCCATTTCATGTTCTTTAAAATAACAACTGGAAACTCCTGTAACAACCTAATAAGATGAAAATTATAACACTACACTATGGGAGCACAGAGAAGATACTTAAGCTGTGCCTTACAGAATAAGTAGGAGTTATTTTATTAAAATTAAAAAATTAAAAGAATAAATGAAAATAAAATAATTTTTTTAAATTTAAAGTTCATTTATTTGTTTTGAGAGAGAGAGAGAACACAAGCGGGGGAGGGGCACATTGAGAGGGAGAGAGAGAATCCCAAGCAGGGTCTGTGCCTCTAGCACAGAGGCTCAAACCCACTGTTAGATCATGACCCAGGCGGAAACCAAGAGTTGGAAGCCTAACAGACTGAGTCACCCAGGCGCCCCTTTAAAAATTTTTTTACTTTAAGAAAGAGTAAGTAGAAGTTTTTTAATGTGGGAAAAGAAAGAAGGCATTTCAGAAAAATGGGACATGAGTATGAGAGAACATGGACTGTTCTGGAAAAAGAAACTGCTTTTGCATAGCGAGTGTAGAATTTCAGGTATACGCTTATGTGGGAAAGGTAAAATACAGTGTATTTTAAGTTGGAGATAGATTGCAAAAATCCTCAAATATATTTGGTCTCCATAAAGTGACGGAGTAAGACGATTCATTAACCCAGTCCTTTCTAGTTCCCACCGCCACCATGCCACTAACACGATTGTTGTCAAGGCCACACAGTCTCCTAGTTGCAGATAAGTATTTTTTAAAGTGTTAAAAGAAGTAGCACTGGTGGACATCCAGAGGATCTAGACTTGTGCAGCAGTAACAGCGGCCTTGTCGCCTCAGTTAAGGCAAAAAAGGTTGAGGGTCTGAGAGAAGGAATTAGCATTGGTGTACTGGTGACAGAATTATTTACAACATAGAAAGGAGAGAAATCTGTGGGTTTGAAAGGAAGGAAGGATGGACTGAAGGAAGGAAAGAAGGAAGGAAGGAAGGAAGGAAGGAAGGAAGGAAGGAAGGAAGGAAGGAAGGAAGGAAGGAAGAAAAAGAGGAAAAGAAGGAAAGAGAGAGGTGAGGGAGAGGGAGAAAAGGGAGAGAGGGAGGAAAGAAAGGAAAGATAGACTATAGGTGACTAGAAACTAAGGGGTTGATTTTCAGGAAAACATCAAAGCAAATTATATAAGGAGAGTAGCTTCAGTTTTTGTAGTTCTTAAAGACCAAAGCAGAGGAACGTCTATAAGCAGACATTTGGGAACTGCCTCATGACACCAACGCTCACACAACTGAGGGAATTAAAGCTGATAATTAAGGCTGGCAATCAGGGTTTTCTAGCTCTTGTGGATTTAATAACCCTTAATTTGCAAATGCTTGTGCCAGAAAGACTGCATCTTCAAAAAAAATTTTAAAAAACATGAAAACACAACTAATAAACAAACACCAATGTTTGATTAAGTATCAGAGGAAGGATGAAAACCTGAAGAAAACATTCCAGTGGCTCGGCAAATCCCCAAAAAAACACTAAGTAAAACATGGACCAGAATGTTTTACAGGATGTTTGGAGGATTCTGGGAAGAACGGTGGTTTTGCCAAATCTCATTCCGTCCCCAAAGTCTCAAAGGAAGATGTGCTGCTTTGGGCGAACTCTCGACCCAGGATCCTGAAACCATTTCTTCTCATCTCTTCTGGTAACTTGCTACAAAAGTTATTTCTTCTTCCTCCAGTATTTCAACATCTTGCTCTCTCCATAGGCTCCATTCAGAAGCCTAAACAATTCCAACTTCTTCTGTTTGAAAATATACACTTTTTGGATTTTAAGTCCCCACTCGCAATTCCTGTCCCCTCAGTTGTTCACTTCAGTGAACTGTAGTCAAGATTCTGCTCTTATCACTCCCCAGACGCACTGCTCTGGCAAAGGTCATTGCTGACATCCTATCCCACTGCTCTCTCTTTATTCAGCATCTTGAACTCTCTGAATCATCTGACCATGTTGACATTGCCCTGCTTGAAACAACTCTTCCTTGGTTAATAGAAAATAGCTTTCTTGAGTCTCATGCTACTAATCTTTTCACTCCTTCTTGGTGCTTTTTCCAGATCCCCTTCTTTCCCAGTCCTCTACTGTTGGCAATTACCAAGGATGACTTCTCTCCTGCTTTCCACCATTAACATTCTCCTCTGTGATCTGATCAATCCATGTACCTTCAACAGTTAGACATCTAGCTCCTGGGACGCTTTTGCTTATTTTTTGTACGGCTTTTCCGAGTTGGCTTAGGTACGTTAGTACCAAATCCATGTCTCTGCATGAGACCAGTCTCCTGCTGTTTAGAGTTTTTATTGTATTGCATAGATTAGTCATAGACATCTCAAAGTTCTCTCCAATCTGTATTTGCTCCTCTCCTGAAATTTCCCCCTCTTAGTGAATGGCCCAGGATGGTGGGCCATTATCTATCTAGTCATCCAAACCAGGAATCTAAGAATCATCTTGGAATCCTCCCTGTTCTTTATTCTAACCCACAACCAGGTCCTGGTGATTCTACCTTTTCAAAATTATTTTTCCAATATGTCTTCTTTCCCTCTCTGTGGCCACTGCCTTATTTAATTCCATAGGTATAGTATTCTCGGACTCTCTCTGCCACCCACCTAAAACCCCTTCCATCCATCCACCATGTTATTGTCAGAATCTTTTCCTCAAACTAAAGTCCCTGCTCCACACCCCACTTACTTATATTTTTGTGTCCACTCACCCACATTCCTTGGCCTGGAAATCTTAGTCCTTGCTTACTGACAGAGCAATTACTCACTTATCAGACACATTTTAAGGACACCCTTCTCCATGGAGATTTTTTAACCTTCCCAACCCCATAAAATTGATGACTCATACTTCTACTCCCCTTGCATTCTCTGCTGACATATATCATGCCCCAAACATTTAACTGCACCTAAAAACCATCTACTCTATTCTAAGTTCCTCTAACTCTATTTTAGGCTCCTTAATGTCACAATTGGAACTTATTCATCTTTCTACTCTCAGCACAATCACCATGTGCAGCATCCAGCTGACAAGAAAATAAGCTTGCTGAATGAGTGAGTAGCCCTTACATGGTCAGGAGAATAAAAACACTATCACAAAAAACAGTCAGTCCCTCTGGTCTAAAAATGATAGTAATAAAGCACATTAAAAATTGACGACATCAACACTCATCCCTATTTCAAAATTTAATTTCTCCTTTCCACTACAATCCTCACTATAATAATAATGAAATATTAAATACTCACTGAATGATATGTTCCAAGGCAGATGACAGTGTGGGTTTTCATGATGGCCTGGAGATTTGCTGTACACTCTACTAAGATCCTTCCATTAATTGTAACCCCTCGGCTCCTCCCTCTGTAGAAACAGTGTGCCCCGGCTGATCTTCGAGAGTTCCCCCAGGCTACAGTTACACACCTGTGAGCTGTGAGCCATCCGTGTGCTGAGAGCAAAGAGCAAAGACCCAGAGCAGCACTGTTTTATGATATCGTCACCCTGTGCTTCCGAAGGTAGCCTTGGTCTGGAGCCAAACTCACACTGGGGTTCTACTGAAGACGTTATGGAGCGCTCATGACCTTGCCTTACTTTTAACTTTCTCTTCCTTCCTGAATCTACTTTGACTGTCTGAATCTGACTCATTTCTTACTCTGAACTTTATTTAGTTCTTTCTTAATTTCAGGAGGATGTACACTACCTCCTACAAGCAACGGGAGACAGCAGCCCAAGTAAGGGAGAAATCACTGAGATTTGGCAGGAATAACAAAACAGAGCAAGAAATGGGGTCTCCAGTGGCAGAGATCAGAGACCAGGATTATAAGCTGCTACTTGCAGATGAAGTTCAGTCTTAGATCTGGTTCCTTGAAATCAAAGATTATCTGATTCAAGGAGGCGTTCACTCGGGAGAGCTTCCAAAGTAGAGATAGGGAGAGACAAGACATTTTGGGAAGTGGTTTACCCCCCAGGAACAGGTAGGCATGGAGTCATACAGGAAGCCCACTGTCAGACTCCCAAGTCTATGCTTATGGCGCACGTACCCTGAACCATCAAAGATATAGGTGAAGATCAGGACCTAGCATGTAGGATGTGGTGACTGTTCATGTTACTATTAGTATCTCTCACTTGACCCTACAAAGTCATCAGCTACTTTTCCCCTGATATGTATCTTAATTGATTTAAAATTTCACCCTCTGAAGAAACTTTTCAAAGTCCTCAAACCCTGCAACTTCATTGTGCTTACCTTCCTTATGATGTCTTAAAAGATGTTGGTGGATTACAGTAATGACTTTTTCCTTCGGAATTCTACTGCGAATATTTCTTTGTGCAGAGAATTTTCTGGTATACTCAGCATTTATCCCATATATTTAAATAATAACTCTGTGATTTTAAAATGTCCTTATTCTGTGGTGACTCTATTGTGCTTTGTTTTGATGGTGAGCTCTGGCATTCTCTCTGGATGCACCTTCTCAGCGTCCTCAAGGGACCTCTTTTCCTCCACTTGACCTTGAACTCTTAGAATTCCAACACTGATTCTCTTCACACTCTGAAGAGTTGGGATATGATGTTTTGTCAGAGGCTTAAGGAAGTTCTTAAATACTGTTTCTTTTTTTTTAATATTTTTATTTATTTCTAGGAGAGAGAGAGAGAGACAGTGTGAGCAGGGGAGGGTCAGAGAGAGAGGGCGATACAGACTCTGAAATAGGCTCCAGGCTCTGAGCTGGCAGTCAGCACAGAGCCCAACGCGGGCCTCGAACCCACGAACCGCGAGATCATGACCTAAGCGAAAGTCGGACACTTAACCGACTAAGCCACCCAGGCACCCCCTTAAATACTGTTTCTTAACTTGCTAAACATCCAGATGGATCAATTCCAACACCTTTCTTAGTAACATGCTGATAGGGTAGTAGCTATGCTTTGTGTCCTGTAAATATACACCAAAAATCACACAGAAAATATATCTCATTAGCATATTCAATAAAACAAAGAGATACATTTACAGGATGAATAATCTTACAAAAAATAAATGTCCTGTCCTAAAAACCACATAAGGAAACAAAATAGCCTTGAGAATTTTGTCATACTTACACAAAAGACACATACGTGTATTTTAAAGGAACTTAGAAGAGATCAACAAGAAGAACTTTGTTCACTTCTGTAACATTTGTATTTACAATTTTAAACAATTGATTCCACACAGACACTGCAGGATCAGAAGTTTTAAAATACATTCCATGTTATATATACTGTCACTCAATAATACTCAATATAAATTAAGCAACACAGAATCATTCAACCACATTAACATTTTACCAGACTGATCAATTTCTTTTTTACAAAATTGATTACGGGGCACCTGTGCAGCCCAGTCAGTTAATCATCGGACTTCAGCTCAGGTCATGATCTCACAGTTTGTGGGTTCGAGCCCCGTGTCAGGCTCTACTGACAGCTAGCTCAGAGTCTGGAGCCTGCTTTAGATTCTGTGTCTCCCTCTGTCTCTGACCCTCCCCTGCTCACGCTGTCTCTTTCTCTCTCTCTCTCTCTCTCTCTCAGAAATAAATAAAACATTAAAAAAAAAAGAAAGATGTGGGCTTAAAGGGTTATACTTATTTCACAGATTAAAAAGTATCTTTGCAATTGCTGGCAACATGTGTTTCCAAAGAGCAATCCAATTTCTAATTTCTGCATGCTTGGTTGGATTCTCTTTTATTACTGTTTCTCAGCGGTCCACAGTTACCCTCCATGGCGTGAAATGGTTCCTCTGTGTTCTTAATGTGTTTCCTGTGCACCCCTCACCTATATTCACTCTGCTGAGGTTTTACATACAGTAAATGCTTAGAGTTCTCATTGCATACCTCTCCTATCTTCTAAGAGCCATTAAGAACTCTCCTTTTTTTTTTAAGTAATTTTATACTACTCTTGTTAAAGCCATGAAATTGGACCCAATTTTGTCACTTGTCACCTTTGTAAACATGAACAAATCATGTTCTCTCTAAATCTCATCTTCTTCATCTGTAGAATGGGAATCTTAACAAGATCTCCTTCACTAATCCAACATCCACCAGTAACTAGTTGTTTGAATGGGCACATCGCTTAACCGCTCTGTGCCTCTACTTCCTCTTTTACAAAACAAGGGTAGTGATACTACCCAACTCTTAAGGCTGGTTAAGAATTAAATGAGATATTACATGCCAAATATATAAAACAGGTACATGGTAATTGTTCAAAAAACTCTTGTGATTGCTGAAAAGATAAAATGAACTAGTATATGCAGAATGATAGAGTAAAAAGAGGAAGGGCTTCACAGTTCAACAAACTTAGGTTGAAGTCATGCCCTGCCTTTTCTTGGCTGTGATATCTTACATAAGTCACTCCACCTCTCTAAACCTTGGTTATCTCCATTGTGAAATCCAAAATTATGAATATTAACAACAGCATGCATAGTCTAGTGAGTATTCAAAATATAGTGGTTATTATGAGATTAAGTGAAAGTAATTTACAAAAAAATCTCATTACTCAAATAGGATTTATAAGACATTAGTAGTATCAGAGATACATGAAAACCCTATCTCAAATCTTACCAGAAAGAGTAAGAAGAAAGCATATTCTAAAGAAACGGGTGAAACAACAATGACAACAGTGAAATGGAACAAATCTATGACCATAACAAAATAATGAATGTGTCAGCAAAATTTATAAAGTGAAGAGAAAGGTCATTGGACTCCCAGGTACAGTCATCTGTTTGGTAGGTTTGCCAAATAGCAACTAGTAACGTATACATAGATTTCTTCCTAAGAAAATCAGACTTAGTCAGTGGGTGGTCCTCACCATAATCATAACAATTATACTCACTACCCAGAGCTCAAAGGGGGAATATATATGTAACATAACATAATTCCAAAAAGTCAGGATGCTAACTTCTGGTTGGCATAGTCTGACATGCTACACTAGGATGGAGGTTATATAGTAAGATAGCAAATCCTATTTGCCATAATAAAGTTGATGGAAGAGGATCTCACTTTAGAAATGGCCCATCAGGAGTGCCTGGGTGGCTCAGTTTGTTGAGCGGCCGACTCTTGATTTCGGCTCTTGATTTCTCATGGTTCGTGAAGTTGAGTCCCCTGTCAGGCTATGGACTTCCTTCTCTCTCTGTCTCTCTCTGCTCCTCCTCTGCTCATATTCTCTCTCTCTCTCTCTCTCATCTCAAAATAAATAAATATAAAAAGAAATGGCCCATCAATCAACGCATAATGGATTTCATTGTGACTTAAGAAAACTGCTCATAATCATTACCATTGTTGCTATTATTAAAATCAAATGTCCAGCGTTCATTATCATATGATGATTTTCTAAAAGTGTTCTTATATCTTAAAAACAGGAAGTAGGAAAAATATGAAAATATACATTCAATAAAAATAAGCATAAAGGATTACTTATTCTATTCCATAGGATATACATCTTTTTTTGAGAGTCAGAGCATGGGGGGAGGGGGCAGAGGAAGAGGAGAGAAATAATCTTTTTTTTAAAAGTTTATTTTTGAGATCGAGAGAGAGAGCATGAGCAGGGGGGAGACGAGAGAGAGGGAGACACAGAATCCAAAGCAGGCTCCAGGCTTTGAGGTATCAGCACGGAGCCTGATGTGGGACTCAAACCCCTGAGCTGCGTGATCATGACCTGAGCTGAAGTTGTTGCCTGACCGTCTGAGCCACCCAGGCACCCTGTTTTTCCTTTAATATTTTAGATGTTTATTTAGTTTTGAGAGAGAACACGAGGAAAGAGAATCTTAAGCAGGCTCCATGCCTAGCACGGAGCCTGACACAGGGCTTGATCTCACGACTGTGAGATTATGACCTGAACAGAAATCAAAAGTCAGGTGCTTAACTGACTGAGCCACTTAGGTGCCCCATGGATATGTATCTTATTTTATGTTTAATAGTATGAGAAGAAATGAGATAAAGTACCATAACTTAAATTTTTTTTGAATTTTTATTTTTGAGAGAAACAGAGTGCAAGTGTGGGAGGGGCAGAGAGAGAGGGAGACACAGAACTCGAAGTAGGCTCCAGGCTCAGAACTGTCTGCACAGAAACCAGTGCGGGGCTTGAACTCATGAACTATGAGATCATGACCTGAGCTAAAGTTGGACACTTAACCAACTGAGCCACCCAGGCACCCAAGTGCTATAACTTTTAGACAACTATATCAAGCATATTGGCTAGAATGTCAATGACCTCAGCAACCATGCCCTAACTTGCTCTAACAATTACAGACCATGTGGTGCCTACCTGCTGGGGCGCCTTGGTTCCTGATTCTAAAACTAGTCCCATTGCTATGGGGACAGTAAAACTCTGTAGTTAAGTGGCTAATTGATCTAGTATTGAGTCAAACTGAATGTGGTATGCATGCCCTCCTTGATCCCCATTGCTGCCTCCACACCATTCACCCTCTCTCTTCCATTCCCTGTCTTTGTTACATTGATTCTCATTTCTTCAGACTCTACCACTGTGATGGCTAATTTGGTAAATACGGTTAATCAATGATGGTTAATTTGGTTAATTCAGACAATACCACTGTGATGTGTCACATTGGCTAGGCATGGTGCCCAGATACTTGGTCAAACATAGTCTAGACATTGCTGTGAAGATATTTTTTTAGGTGAGATTAACATTTAAAACAGTAGATTTTGAGTCAAGCAGATTATTCTTCATAATGTGGATAGGCCTCCTCCAATCAGTTGGGAGCTTAAAAGCAATGATGAAGTTTCTTCAGGAAAAGAGAATTCTGCCTTTGGACCATCTTTTTACTCAAGCTGCAATATCAGCTCTCCTTGGTTCTCCAGGGTGCCAGCCTGCCCTGTAGATAGACATCCAGACATGCCAGCTCCCACAATTATATGAGCCAATGCCTTAAAATCTCTCTCTGTGTTGATATAATTATATATATATAGTCTGTTACCATGACTAATACGGCCAGCTGGGGGCCCATGATTAGGTCACATTTAATTTGTTTAAAACCAACCAATTCAGATCCCTATCTTCACTTATTTCAATAACGCATTTCCTTCCTTAATAGGAGGCCTCTTCCCCACTCCCAGCCAGAGTAAGTCAAGAACTCCAATAGGCTGGAAAATGAGTCCTCCCTCAGCTGATAATCTTGCTTCCTATTTCACCGAGAAAAAATAGAAGCAACCAGAAGAGAAGTTCGTCAAGCTCCTATGCCCACAACCTACTCACCTATCTGCTATTGACCCACATGCCCTGCCTTCCTGCCATGTATTCCTGTCAGAGAGCAACCCTCCACTTATCTATTGACAGCATCCCTTCTCCCCTACTCCAGCAACTCTCCCCGTCTCTTGCCTCATCAAGTTCCTCCCCTCCCTTTGGGCTCAGTTGACAACAGTATAAAAATATGGTGTCACTTTTCCCATATTGAAGAAATGAATTTTAAACACCTCTCTAATTCCATATCCCCTTTACCTTACATCTCCATTCTCTGTTGTCCTTTACAGCAAAGTTCCTGCAAAGAGTTGTCTGCTGTCACTGTCTCCCATTCCTCCCTTCTATTCTTTTTAGATCCACTCCCTTCTGCTTTTCACCCCTACCATTCCACAGAAGCTAATCCTATCAAGGTCACCAAAGGCCTTCCTTCTGCAATTCTAATGATCAATAGTCAGTCCCCATTTGACTTGACTTACTAACAGCTTGTCAGTTCATGGTTTTCTCCAACTGGAAACTCTTCCTCTTGGTTTTCAGGATGATGACTTCCTCCTGGTCTTCTTCTGCTGGGTGCTTCCTCTTTGCTTCTTTTGTGGATTCTTCCTCTTTTCCAAAACAAGAAGGACCCCAAGGCCAAGGGGCCCCCTCTTCTTTATTTTCCTCACTTCCTTGGTAATTTCATCAAACTCAGGACCCATCCCTTTTCACTCTTCCTTCAGATGTCCATGTGGCTCACTCTCTCCCCTGTTTTCAGTCTTGGCTGAAATGTCACCTTCTCAGTAAGACTTTCACTGTATAAAACTGAACCTTCCTCTCTCCTGCTCCCAGCTCTGATAATCTGTTAGCTTGCAACCTCAAGAGCTTCCTGGGTGAAATCTGAAATGAAGCTCCTGTACATGGAAGCCAAAGAGAGACCAAAGGGAGAAACAGACCACTCCAGATGTTAGATGGCAGATTTAATGAGCAAGAGAACTTACATATGAGGTTTGTCTTGGGCAGTGGCAAGAAGAATAGATCACCCCAACCACCCTCTGGAACCTGAGAACTTTATATGGAAGGCTTAGCTGGGTTCAGTCATATACTCAGTCCAGATAGTCTCAACATACTTTACTCTCTCAAGGCTGTATCCTTGAAAGGGCTGCTAGTGTGGGAATAGTAGAAAGAACATATATTCTAAGGATGGGGATGGGGAAGAGGTTAGGAGTCTCTGATTGCCTGGGTCCAGTGCCCAGGTCAAACAGTGATCACATCCCCTTAATGACCTCCCCCAACCCAATCCTTATCTCACCCTTCTTTCCTAGTTATTATTCTTTATAACATTCATCAAGATGTTACAAACCACATTTATTTACCTGTTTTATTGTGTTCTCTTTCACTAAGATTTACATTCCATAAGAGCAGGAATTGGAACCCTTTTTGTTTACCACTTTGTGCCAAGAGCCTAAAACATCTGACACATTGTAGGTGCTGTATGCTTGCTGAATGAATTGTCTTGTCTAGATTTGTTACCCACTTGCTCTGTGGTAGAAAAACTAAGATCCCTTGTTCAGTTTTTCTATAAATTGAGGTCTTCATAAACTACTGATAGACTTCCCTGATTCTGAACATGTCCCTACCACTTCCCTGATGGCCTTCTGTCTGGATTATGCTGTACACGTACAGCTTTTCTGCATAAATGAACATTTTGTTGACAGTGCTCATCTCTGTCTTGAGGTAGGAGAGTCATTGTTCTGTTCAAGGCACATCAAAGTGGCCGGTGAGACTGTTTGGCGTAGACTGAGCCAGGAAGACAATGGAAGGAGATGAGGTCAAAAGTGGTAACCAAGGGGCCTAGAAGGAAGATAGAGATCAAGTAGTGGCTTGAATACCTTGAAAAGACTTTGGCTGTTTCTCAGAGTGAGTTGAGAAGTCCTTGGACATTATTGAGTACGTGTAACATGTTCTGATGTGTTTTTAAAAATTCACTCTATCTGCTGGTTGAAAATAAATCACTATTCAAGGTCATTTATTTTTTCTATACCTCATTTGCAAAGCCAGTAAGCTAGATTAGAGATTCTTTTAGGTGGCTTCAACTTTTAAGGAGTCATACAAATATGAGTGGAAAAGGATTTTTTTAATCCCCAGTTTAATTAAATGTTTTGTGATTGATGACAAACAATCCATCAATTGTTTAACTTGACACTATTTTTTAAAATAAGCGTTTGGCAACAGTTAATTCACGATGATCTAGGCTGCTATCAAAGTGCCCTTTAAGTTCTCAGTCTCCTATTTGCCATGGCCTCGTAGATATTGCTACATGTCCCCATGAAAACTTGGCTTGGAAAGCCCCTAAAAGGAAAAATGGCACAGATTCATCAGATGCAAGATTTATCATGAGTCACATTTGCACAAAACTAATCAAGTCTTGGCGTGGGAAATTGAAGTCCAATGTATGGAGATGCATTGTTTTCCTGACAACACTTTTAGAGAATGCAAACTCTACTTACTTAAGCAGACCAAGCTACCTGAGGTATTTAAGGTTTTTCTTCATTTCACTGACTGTAGTCAAGGTTCTCTAGAGATAGTGAGCTAATAGGCTGGCTAGATCACTAGATATTTATATGAAGCAATTGTCTCATGTGACAGTGGGGGCTGGCAAGTCCAAAATTTCTGGAACAGGCCTATAGGAACTCCAGGCAAGAACTGATGTTGAGGTCCAAATTCCATAGGGTAGCCAGGTGAATACTCAGGGCAGGGCTTCTCTGCTGTAGTCTTGAAGAGAGTTCCTTTTTCAAGAAATCTCAGTCTTTGCTCTTAATGTCTACAACTGATTAGCCAAGGCTCACCATTACAGAAGATAATCTGCTTTTGTCAAAGTTTACCCATTTAAATGTTTATTACAAACAAAAAATACCCTCACGGCAACTTCTAGACTTGAGTTTGACCAAATGTTCTGGTACCGTGTCCTAGCCAAGTTGACATATAACCTTAACCATCACACCATATTAATCTTCAGTTCAAAGCTCCTTCACACAGTAAGATCTCAATAAAGGCTGAACTGAATAATACCAATTCTTAAGTAATAGATTATCCCACTGTCTTGAATGTTGTATGCAATTCCAATTATACTCTTCGTAATTTTTCTCTTTTTGCTAGAAACAAAAGCAAGAGCCACAATTCAAAGTTCTATTATTAAATCCATCCATGAGAACAATCAGTATTATTAATGAGGAAGGAAAGGGCAAATTTTCTTCTATTTCCCCATCCCTATGTTGCTAATAATATGTTATATTTGAGAATTGCTAGGGTAAAATCCTTAGACCGGATTCATGAATTAAATGTAAAACTGTAAACTGACAATGCACAAAAGTGTTCCAAATGCAGTTGGGTCTCTAATGCTGGAAGTGACCAAATGTATTTTCATGGGACTTGAAACCCTCTTCTTCTCATACCTGGAACCACTGGATTTCCACATACTAGAGTTTCTTAGAAAAATCTTTTCCTTAAAGGGAGCTTAGGGAGTTCTATCCCAGCATCTTGGAACACACCATCTGTCTACTTGGCTTCTATCAGCTCTACCCTGTGCCCTAGTACTAGGAATCTCTCTTGGCCCAGAGCTGCAAATACCCATCTTGAACTTCCAGTCTCATTCAATGTTAATTATACATTTTCAGCCTAACTGGCATCCTTGTTAGGTATCTTTCTGAGATTGGAGTCCTGTTTTGCTCTGGTTAGACTTCCCTTCTTTCCAGGACAGGATGGGACACGCTTGCCTCAGAACTGGAGATAAATAGCTAAGGCCCAAATTTACCTGCTCAAGATCCACTACCCGCTTAGATTTCCCAATCCCCACTGCTGGCCTGCTGCTACCACCTCTGTGCTGTCCGACGTTCTGTCTGCCTGTCAGAGAAATCTTGGTGGCCTGGCCCTTCCAGCTGGGAATGCTTGTCCAGGATAAGACTTTCTCTCGGGTGCTATACCCTTGGTTGCATATGCCATGCTTTTTCCATGAGACCGGGCTTCCTCTTTAGAAGCCAGTCCCTCTTTCTTGCTCCCTGTCCCCCCAAGTGTGAGGTCTAGTTCTAGCTCCCCATTTCTCCCAGAATGCCTGTCCTCTAGTAGAATTCACAGACTATTAGAACCCTTGTACAAATGGGCCTGAGTTTTCTCACCTGTAAAATTAGGAGATTGGACTAGAAATGACCCTTTCAGCTCTGACAGGCTTATGATTCTATAAATGCCTCTTCCATTTAATGGTCCTTGACAGCACCTCAGAGAAAATAAAATCACACCAGGTCTCGAGTAGATTATTTTTATTCTGACATTTCTATGCCTAGCTCTCTTTTCTGATGATAAGTTTCTCATCATTGAGTAATGCTTCTATTTCTTAGAGAGTACTTTTCCTTAAATACTATAGTTATTATCAGTTCACCCCATTTGTTCTAGTCAGACCATTAAGGGATGTGCTAAAGATTTTCCTTTGGTTTCCTACACAACACAAATGGAATCTAAACAGAAGACCTTGCTAATCCCCTGCTTCTGGCCCCTGGGGGCTTGTCGCTGAGCTTGCTGGCCAGGATGTACACATGCCGCTTGCACTTGGCCCTTTGCTGATGAGAATATGCTTGGGCAGGTCCACTTCCCCCTCTCTTTTGGTAAAAATACTTTTACACAATGTGTTTATTAGGAGCCCTGTTCCCTCAGGCTTAAGTGTAAATAGAGGATTAAAAGCATAACTAATTTACATGAGATACAAACATATCCATGAAAGCATAACACATTGTAAATAATACACTGAGAAAAAGTTAATCTAGTTTTCCATTGCATATCCGAATAGGCAAATCCTTTTGCCATTTACCTTTGCTTCTGGAAACAAAGTGCAGAACAATAAAATTTTTCACTCACGGAGCCACTCTTTATTTCCAGTCAAAGAACTTCACCAGAGGCCATTGCAGGAAATGCAATATCTATTCCACACACATAAACTGAATCTTAAAACATGATGAATGAGATTGTTTCCCTTTTCTTAACAACTGAATTAAATTAAAAGCTCGATCAGGCTACTTGGCTGTACAAAAGTCAGTCATTAATATCGCTTTTAAAAATTCAACAGGAAGCAGCTGATTCAGTGGACATGGAGACACGGCCTCCGTAGAGTTGAACTTGTCTGTCCCAAACCACATTTGAAGTTATTCCAATAGCTCTGAGCAAAATAGTGACAGAGTAATTGGCACTAAACAAGATAAAAGATATGTGTTCTTTGGCTATTATGTTAGCAACTAAGTACATTGAAATACTATCAGCCAAAAATATAATTTCCAAAAAGAACATTACTGATATAATAAATGTTTGTGACCTTTCCATCTTCTAAAGGTTTAGTATGGTTCCAGGAGGAAAAAGTAGGCATTCTTGTACGGCATTCTTCTACCTCAGGCAAGGAGAGCCTTGTGGTAAGAGGTCACCTGAGAGAGACACTGGGAAAACTTCCCTGGCCCCAAATCTCTCTGCCATCCACTGACGTTCCACCCTGAAATGTCTGCTGCAGATGTTTAATGTTTTCTCCTTTGTACTCCCAGGAGAGAAACCATATTTCTCTTCGAGATGGATTCAATTATGAAGGTCTTTCTTGAGGATTATTTCTGACGCAGAAAAGGTAAGGGTCAGAAAGCACGAACATGTCAGGAGTCTGAGATCAGAGGAAGAGAACGTGAGCAGGGCTGGGAAGGAAGAAGGGAACTAACCAAAAAAAGAACTATTGGATGAGGAAGACAAACTAGGTACTTCAACGTCATGTCCAGGGCCAGTGCTGAACTTGGGGAATTTTTTACTTTAAATTTAAAATGGGTAATACTGCGACAAAACAGTCTAAGGAAAGGAAATGCTAAAATGCTTGATGAAGTAAGAAAGAAATATACACATCATCCAGAATTCATCTTTGATCTAAATTTAAGGTTAAACAGTTATCTGGAGGAGGCTTCAGAAATGTACATTAGACTTTCTTGCAACCAATTCTATTCATTTCTTTTTTTTTTTTTAATGTTTTATTTATTTCTAGGACAGAGAGAGAGAGACAGCGTGAGCAGGGGAGGGTCAGAGAGAGAGGGAGTCACATACTGAAACAGGCTCCAGGCTCCGAGATGGCAGTCAGCACAGAGCCCGACGCGGGGCTCGAATCCACGAACCGTGAGATCATGACCTAACAGACGCTTAACCGACTAAGCCACCCAGGAGCCCCTATTCATTTCTTTTTCATGTCTTGACCTTTAGTTGTTTGAATTCTCTTTGGCATCTATGCTCTTTGCCCTTCCTTTGTTATTAACATTCTCTGTGCTAGGTTTCTGTGACATCAGGCTTTTTTGCATCTCTTCCTACCCTCTGGCCATTTGTTTTCCGTCTACTACTTCTATTCCCTTAATGTTGATGCTTTTCCTATTCTCTGTGGGAAAACTCATCTTCTCCAAAAGTAATCTTATCAGTGCTGGTACTTTTCTATCTTGAGCCCATTTCTCTCCTCTGGGATCTACAGGGTATTGTACTGCTTATTGGACTTCTCTATCTCAATGTGCTGGCCCAAGCTTATAATCCCCATTTTCTTTTCCTCTTCTGCCCACCTCACTCCCTCTCCCATTTTCCTTATCGCGGGGAAAGATACTACCATCCAGATGCTCAAACTACAAATCATAGATGCTCAGTTTCCAAACAACTATTGATTGAGTTGACTACTCCCCATTCCTACTGTCTGTGAGCACTCGCCAGTCCATCTCATTCCTCGCTGCGATAATATCCTCCCTACTGGTCTCCAAATTCCCTCCCTGTCCCATGCCAGGCTCCGATGGAAGTGGAACAAAACTCCACTGCTCGCGGTTCTTTCAAGGCTCTCCACGTCCTGTGTCTCACAGAATAAAACCTATACATATTGGCATGCCATTTAAGGCCCTTTATGGTTTATGATTATACTTATTTCCTCCCTATGCCCAACACACGCACACACACACACACTCACTTTTAAATCAGTGATCCCAAACTACTTACATCCCCATATTACACCTTACTCTCCCATTTCTACTTGATGTTTTTTTGCCTGGAATGCTTTTCTGTCAACCCTGGCCCACCTCCTTTTTTATTATCAATCTCACACTAATCCTTCCTTTCTCAAAGCAAGTATTTTTTCCCTGTGAGGACCTCTCTACCTCTCCCCTGTGGTATATCTTATGTGCATGCACCTCTACCATGGCAGGTACCATGTTTGTTCACCAAGCAGGACCAGCATCTGAAAAAAAAATGACTGGCACATATTAGGTGCTCAGTAAATACTTGCTTAATGAATGAGGGTTGCTTATTGGGATATCTGTTTCCCCACTAGATTATAAGATCCCTTGTATCTGCAATGACTAGCCAGAAAACTCCCACTGTTAGGTAATGTAAACTTTCACATTTCACAACCTTCAGCATATTTCAAGCATTCAAAAATATAAAGTGAATTATTATTAAAATCCCCACAAGATTCTAGTTCTTAGAGAATTGATTTCATCTTGCTGAACAGCCTACTTTAGCAAATTCATAATAATGGAGAGAATATTGATAATAGCAAATGATACATAATAAAGATAACTTCCTTTCGAATTTGGAAGTGGAAAGTGCTCCTTGTACTTACATTTTAAAGATTTTATGTTATTTTTTTCAGTTATCTCTACACCCAGTGTGGAGCTCGAACTCACAACCCTAAGATCAAAAGTTGCAGCTTTTATCAGCTGAGCCAGCCAGGTTCACTGTACTTACGTTTTAAATTGGGAGTGACTGGGGACCCAGTAATTCATGATCTACTGAACACATCTTAAATTCATACCACAGAGGTCTGGCCATCTAGGTTCTCTTCTTTGCCCTCTGATCCTGACTTCACATTGGGCACTGATTTCATCACCTCTTAGGCTGATTAACTCAGCTTAACTTCATAGACAATAGCACTAGGATCTATGCACACCTGAAGCAAGGTGTTAGTTTACAGCTTTCTGAAGAAGAAGGTTTTGAAAAGTCTTCTTTTCTGAGGATTTCTGTGGGGTTAGAGAACAAAAGTCCTGTTTAATAATCAATAAAATCAGTCGTGCCCAATGTTCAGATCTTATAAGGCCAGCTGAAGCCACTAAAAATCCATTTAGGGGCGCCTAGGTGGCTCAGTCGGTTGAGTGTCTGAATCTGGCTCAGGTCATGATCTTGCGGTTTGGGAGTTCGAGCTCCGTATCGTGCCCGCTGTTGTCGGCTGTTCCCGTCTCTCTCTGCCAGTCCCCAGCTCGGACTCTTTCTCCCAAAAATAAATAAACATTTTAAAAAATCCATTTAACCTGTCATATACTGGAAATCCTAAACATTGTTCAAAACTATAACTTCAACACCAGAATAGTTTTTAAAAATCTCTTTGACTAATATCTTGAATATCGCCACCCAAGGCGATAGGCGCTTCATCTTGTAGTGAGGTCTATCGGCTCTTGCCAGAAGCCTAAGAACCGATAACTCACTCCGTTGTGCATGGGCTGCAAAGCAAGCAGCCTTCTCTTCAGGCCACCTGGACATTAATGTCAGAACAAACACAAGTTTTCTCTGTCCTGTCCTAACATCTCTGCTTATCTTTTCCCCCAGGAATCTATTTCATTCCTCATCTCCCTTACTCATTCACTCAGTCCACGTTTCCCGAGCATCCGCTGAGAGATGAGCCTTTTTCTAGGTGCTGAGGATACAGTAGTGAACAAAAACAGACAAAATTCTGTCTCACTGGAGCTTTCTCTCCCTTTCTTTATCCACCTCCGCGAATATGCAGGCTCTGCTCTTCTGATTAGCAAATGCACACCAGTCCATCGCCATTGATGGTATTAGTGAATTCAAAGTGCCTCTCCTACCTTCAGAGGTGTCTCAATTCTTAACACGCTTTTTCTGAGTTAATGAGGAACGCCCATGAAGTGGCTTGCCAGAACAGGTCTGAAGCCTGTTCTAGAAGGAGTCTCCTGAAGGAATAGGTTCACTGATCTGATGAGGGTGAACATCACTGAGAACAGACTTCCTTGAAGACATTGTCCACTGAATAGGGAGAGGGGAAGAGAGTGGGAAGAGTGAGCATCTGCAGCCTGGCTCTCTGCTCTGCCTGTGCGAGGCAATGAATAAGAGGGCCAAAAAAATGTCCTAATGAGCTTCATTCCCACAGATTCTAGTCCCTGGAGTACTGAAGGTTAGCACTGCTGGGAGTCTAATCCAGGGACAGCAAAGTCAGCACAATCTGCTCTGGGACTGTGTCCTTTTTCTCATTCACGGGCCAGCTGAAGCAGCTTCCCGGAGCTGGGTCGCTACTTGCTAATTGCCAGTAATTACCCTTAAGCCCCGCACTGAAAGGACTAAAAGTGTTTTTATGAAATTTTGTGCAGATGAGTATTTATAAATTGGGGTTTCTGTTTCAGGAGTGTCAGTATTTAAGAAGAGCTAATAATGACCTAGAGAAAAGTTTTGGCGACTGCAGTTAAGTGACTTGGTGACAAGAACCAACTGCCACAATGTTCTGAAATGCTTAATTTTGCTTCAGTTACTTAATGCATTTCGTTGAGTATGAGGATAAAATTTTTATATTGAAATGCTGTTTGACGCTATTTCTTTCACGGCCCCTGCTGTGCAAGTGCGGTGGTGGACTACAGGAATCGAAAGGATTAGACTGTTCTTTTCTGCCACAGCTGGTACATATTCAAAATGCAAACCCGCCTGGGCATTTCCAAGGAGAATATTCTTTTCATGATGAAGCTGGAGTAATCTATTCTTTAGTAGAAATGACCTCTGTTTTCATGGCCTGATAACTGAGCGGTTTCATATGATTTGATGTAGTCTTTGGGATCAGAAAAATCTGTCATAGATCTTTTCTAAAGATTAGGGCAATGAGCAACCTAAGGTTCTCTGATCTTCAAAGGAAACTATAAATAATGACTACAAGGTCACCAAAAAAAATTAGACAAGCATCAAAAAGTCAGACTTGTGATTCATCTAACGGATACTCGATGTTTTCTAAAATTCAAGGAAATAAATTTTTAAAAAATGACTTTTCCTTTTAAAAAGATATCTGAAAGAGATTTATGTCTAACTGAAACAAACCTAATGGTCTATCAGCTACTTCCAGGAAATAAAAGGAAGACAGAAAATAATTCTATATATTTTATTTTAAATTGTATGATATTAGGGAATATTACATAAGCACTCTTTTTACTTATGTAATTTATGTTTAATAACAGTAAATGCCACTTATTGAGTATCTGCTAAGCGCCTAACACTATATTAAGTGCTTTACATACAACATGGTAGAATGATGAAGACTTCATGCTCTGCGCTTAGGCTGCCTGAGTGTAAATACCGATTACTTACTATCTGTGTGATCTTGATAAGATTATTGAACTTTTCTGTGCCTGTTTATTCATTTGAAAAAGGGGGGAGGTAAATAATAGTATCAACTTCAGAGGATTGTTTGAGGATCAAATGTGTACTATACCATAAGCACTCAATATATATTAGCAATTATTATTATCCCACTTAAGGCATGCACATAATTTAATCATGCCCCCATGTTTTCCCCTGTTTTTGTACATGGGAATAAGAGACACAAAAGATTAGGTTACCTGACCAAGGTTAACTCAGCACTGTTAAACTCTTTTAAGATCTATATTTTTAACAACTATAGTCTACTACAAATGCACTGGGGATGGCAAATCCTTTTTGGATGTGGGCAAAGTATAAACAAATACTTTACATACGTCTGAGATTAGCCTATAAAGAGCCATTGGGTTGCCATCACTATTGCCAAATTCACTTCTGATGGGCTCGTAGGGATAAGATTCCACTCTATGAGCATTTCCAGTTCCTATCCTCAATCAATTATAGGAAGGACTTAAAATTAACACATCTAAATGCATTTGGAAATCAAGCGGTTAAACAACAAAAATACTCAGAGCATCTAAAAGTACCAACGTCTGTAGTTAATTCCCCCTTCCCTCTTTTTTTTTTTTTTGGTAGGGGCAACTGTTACATATGTCTATAAGAGAGAGATGTTTAGCACTGTAAATTTATGCATGCTCTACAGTTGGGTTTTACTATTAAAGTTGGGCTTTCGAGGGCAAAACTAAATCTATGTGGATTGGGGCTATTTAATTTAGAGCCAGGATTATGTCTTTGACTACTTGGTACAATACTGGGTATGCTGTCAGAGTACAGAACATAATAAATAATAACCACAATAAATGTGCTAGGGAACTGGTATAGAAGTTGCTTTGATTGATGGATCTCATTTGCTATCCTATATTACTCAACTCCAGTGGAAATTACAATTTGCTTGTAAAGATACCTTATTTATTTAACTTCAATTTGAAAAAAATTTCTTTCCCTTTTAGTTATATGTGTTTAGCAAGTTTGCTTTTCTTTTTTAAACATAATATTCCTTTGAGGAGGAGTTAAAAGATTTAGCTTTGTTTGGCAGCATGCCAAGTAGAAAAACCACTATCATCAATTTTCTTTCCAATAAAACATGATGTTCAGGGTGGTAGAGTTAAATTCCCAGTCTAACCTCACTGTGTGGATGAGATTTTCAAATGCCACTAAATGGAACAGGGTCTACACTAGGAGGAATGAATTTTTATTGGTGACAAGAGTGAAAATTAACCCATTATATATGGTGATAACTGAACAAGGAAGAAGTTTAAAATCAAAACAAAAGGGTTATTTAAGGGCAGGTCTCCATAAAATGAAGGATTGTGGTTCTTTTCAGAATATGCCAAGGTAAAAAGAAACAGTCTATATGCCTTTAAGGAGTTTGAGAACCATTGGAAAAGCATTAAGAAGCAACTCAGGGATGCCTGGGTGGCTCGGTGGGTTGAGTGGCTGACTCTTGGTTCAGGTCATGAGGTCATTGTTTGAGCCTTCCACTCAGCTCTATGCTCCCAGGTCACAGCCTGTTTGGGATCCTCTGTCTCCCTCTCTCTGCCCCTCCACACCCCTTTCTCTCTCAAAAATAAATACATGTTAAAAAGCAAAGAAACTCAAACAGTTGCTTGATTTAATCTTTCTTAAACTTTTTAAAATGGTTGACACATCCTTTAGGAATCTGAAAATAGTGAAATTTATGCTGATAGGAAGATATACGCACAAAATTTTCGTATAATTTCAGGAGGGTTAGGGACCCCTTGAAATCCATCTGTGGATCCAGGGACCCAGAATAAGAACCATATGAGTCTCAGGAGCACGCTTTATGTTTTATAGGGTGCAGATAGGAACACTGGCCAAGCTAAACCATCAGTCCAACTGCAGTAGAACTGTTACCAACACTTGCTACTGTATACCGTTTTTATAGATTTTGAAGTGCTTTTTTGTAGAAGTTATTTGATATATTAGCCCAGTAGACATTTAGATACCCAGTTAGATTAGGTAAGAAAAGGGGTAATACTGAATATCTATTCTGTGCTGTGTTGCTTACCAAATGTCTGATAGTCTATCAGAATTAGATTTTGTACAAATAAAAATGTTCCTTCATGAAACATAAATATCCTTGGCTGGTGAGCATTGAAGCACTCAGCCTCTAATCCCTTAAAATAGATTAATTCTTTGCAACGAGAAACAAAATACTTCGGTTTTGAAGGTGTTAATATAGGCATCTAAGTCAACAGTTCTCAAAGTTTTACCTGAGAATCCCAGGGAGGTGCATGAGATCTTCCCGTTGCCAATTGTATATCTGTGTGAGTTTGAATTATCTTCATATACTTCAACCAAAACAACATGTTGCAACAGATTGAATGCAGGAGCAGCTATGAGAATCCAGCTGTCTTCTATTAAGCCAGACATCAAGGAGATTCACAGAGATGGAAACAATGCCACACTTCTCACCCAGTTTTGTTTTGTTTGGTACAGCTTGAAATTTTTATTTTCAATGAATTTACAAATTTTAAAAATTGTTTTAATTTCTAAACGATAAATATCCCTAGATACAGCCTCCATAAACAAACACTCTTTGGCGTCTTCACCAGATTTTAAGTATTTTCAAATGGACCCTGAACAAATTTGAGACCTTGATACATCCAGAAGACAGGTCTGGGTGGATGACGGAGTGTAGGAGTGAGAGGGGTGTGAATGCATCTGGCAAGGGACTGATGACACTGGGTGTCTTGTCTTGGGGATACTGTTACTTGAATGATACTAAATGTGGAGAAGGGAAGATGCAGTCTACGCTCTCTTCATTTTGTTTGTGCCCTGTCCTAAGCACAGCCAGCATGGCAGCGCGATTTCTAGAAAAATAGCTGTAGAAACAATGAAACAGAATCCAGAATTCTAAACCTAGGAAAGACGACTGCTGGCTGTTTAATGAAAAACAAAGAAGCTGATACTTTTTCTCCAATGAGAGTGGAAAACACTTTTTGGATTTACGTTGTTTCTTGTTTTTCTTTTTGTCAGCTGATACAAAATCTATTAATCACTGGATTTTCTATTGTTTGCTAATAAGCTTTTTTTTGAAATACCATTTCCTGAAAAAAAACTTTAAGGGGACGAGTCGGTAGAGGACAGAGGCAAAGCCTAAATGTACTTTCAAAATGTGTATCTTTTTAAAAGTCAACACTTACCTCCTATGCAGTAAGCATTGTGCTACAGAGTAGACTCTGATACAGGGGAAGCAGTCTTGAATTTGGAATGAGAAAAAATTGTTTCAAACTATTTATTTGCTATATCGTTTTGGGTAATTTAACCTCTCCGAGTCTCATTTTCTTATTTATAAAATGTGGATAATAATATTTATCTCACAAGGTTGTTGGGGATTAAAATGAGATATCCTGTGTCAACGGGACAGCTTAGTACATTGTAGGTCTTCAATGCATAGCCGGGGGGGGGGGGTGCATGTGAAGGCCAATGATAATCACAGTAAGGAAGAAGAGACGTATAGACAAACACTTTAAAAATAGACAAACACTTTAAAAACACACGGCGGAAGGACTGACGTGCCAGTGTCACTACAAAAGTATTTAGAAAGTGCTACGGAGTGCCAAGGGAAGGAGTCGCACTTGCTGTGATTGGGCGGAGATGCTTAGGGAAATTAGGGAATGTAGAAAGACGCCCCCCCGCCCCCCGCCCCGCCCCCCTTCTCCTGCCGCGCATCCCGCCCGCCCCCGCGATGTCAAACTGCCTCCCGGCTACTCTGGAAGAGCGCCGCACTATAGGCTTGCTGGGCTCCTGCGGGCACCTTGAGCGTGGGTGTCCAGCACCCGCATCGCAGCACGCGCGCACACTGACCCGGCCGGAGACCGCAGCGCTGACGCACCCACCCACTCAGAGCTCCGCGCAAAGAGTAAGCGGACGCAAGTAGGGGTAGGGGAGAGGAGCTCCCAAGTTCCTAGTCGCCGTTCACCCACTCTCCCCGCACGCACAAGCACCCTCAGACTCCCAACTTGCCCTCACACCACCCGCGGGGGCAGCGAGGAGGCCTCGGACTGCGGCGGAGCTCCGCTGCGGGCCCCCCCGCCGCCCCCCAGCTCGCGGGAACCCAGCGGCCGGCGTTCGAGGGCTCGCCCATCGATTGGCACTGCCTTACTCCTCTGGCTCTACTCGCGGGGAAACGGTCCCCGAGACTTGGAAAGTCCTGCCGAGCGCGGGGCGGGAACCAAGGCAGGCGGGCCAGGTGATTGCCGATCGTACGGATGAGCTCGGGTCCCGGCTCGCGCTCCGTCTGGCGGGTGGCGGCGCCGGAGAGCCTGTGCGGTGCGAGGCCGGAGTCGCGCTTCCGCCGCCCCCTCGCCTAGCGCCTGTGCGCGCTCGGCCTCCCCCCGGCCCGGGGAAGGCGCCCCGCGGAGGGCTCTCGCGCCGCCGGGGGTGGGAGCCGGCGTGCCTCGGAGGGAGGGCCGGAGGGAGGGAGCTCGGGCGGGCGACGGCGGCGGCCCCTCCCCTCCCCCTCCCGCCGCCGCGGAGCGCGCAGGGAGCAGCCGGGGGCTCGGCGGCGGCGGCGTCTGGCCCCAGCTCCTCCTCCATCTCCTCGCTCCCTCCATCTGCCGTGGTGATGGCCCGTCGCTGGAGCACAAAAGAGTCTCCGCGGTGGAGGTCTGCGTTGGTCTTGCTTTTCCTCGCCGGAGTGTACGGTAAGTGTCCGCGTCCCTGCGCCCCGCTGACCGAACAAAGCTGGGGCGACCCTGGGCCCCGAGGCCTCCAGGACAGGGGTTCCCCGGGAGAAATGGGGAGAGACCCCCCCCCCCCCTCACCGCCGGCGGGACAAAGACCCGGCGAGGGGTGGATGCCCCGGAGGGCTGTCCAGACACGGTGATGCTTTCGTCCGCTCACCACCTCTGGACCCTCGGGGTTGTGAGAGGGGTTTGGGCGTCCCGGCCGGAGGGAGCCCCGGTGGAGCGAGGGGGTGGCGGGCGGACTTCCCGACCTGGGTTGGAGGGCCCCTTGCAGAATCCACACACACAAAGATGTAGGACTGTGAGAAGGGAAAGGAGATAGCCCTCGCCGCCTTCGGGACGGTCCTGCCACCCCCGACCCTTCCGGGGTCAGGAAGTTCTCTCCCCAGTGAAATTCCCACCGCAGCGGTCCCCCCATCTTCCCCACTCCCGCACCTCGGAGGCCGAGGCTCTGTGGATCCCGGGCGTGCTGGATCCTGTCCCTTCTCCAGGAGCGGTACGCGGGAGAAGGCCAGAAAATAGTTTCCAGCCCCACCTCAGTCTCTCCCTTCGGGCGTAGATGTCTGCCCTGACTCCTAGTTCATTTGTCATTTCATCGATCATTGGCCGCTCGTGTTGTCGCTGTTGCTTCCTTCCAGTCTGTGGATTGCGTTGCATATACTCCTCTGAGGTTAACAGAAGGCTGAAGACTGTGTGCGAGGAGGGCTGAGCTTTATATTACATCAGGGTCTGAACTAGAGCTAAATGGAATTAATTAGGAAGAACATTCATTGCTTGAGACTTTGAGTTCCACTTCTGACTTCACCGTTCTTAGTTTATCAGTTAAACGCACTGAAAAGGTGTTTCTGTGAACACACTTAACGTCTACTTTTTAGAGTGGTGTTTTGATATGTTCAGAAGGAAACACTGTAAATAGGAGTTGCCATTCCTTGGTAAATTTCACTTATAAGACGTCTAAGTCATTTGCGACGAGCACTAATTCCACTTATGGTGTGGTGATGGAGTTCAGTCAATATGTACTTCATGAGCAAGTATTACGTCTTTTGAAGCATTTGTCTATGGAATCGAATGTGATGGTAACTGTTAGAACCTGAGAAATTACAGTAAATGAGTTTAATGACCATGTGTTAACATTTACTGACAAACAAAAAGATAGTTTTTCAGTGTGATTCAAAATGTGCTGCTTGCTGTCTGACCTGATTAATGTATTATTATAATACATATATTGTGCATTATATATAGTGTACGTTTTTGTTTCCTTGGGTAGGGGAAGGTTTGCATTCGACGTGGTAATTGTGTACCATATGCGTGTGTGTGATCAGAAAACCCTGTGTGTGACGTTGGAGTATTAGGTGCATCAAGTAGCTGTGATTCTACTTGCTTGATGACTTGTGGGTTTGGGTCTACACCAGAGATCAATAAGCTGTTATGTTGTTTCTTCTAGCCTGAAGGTGGGTATAGTTCTGCCCTGGGTTTGGTGTAATGGCCCAGAAGAGAGAAGAAAGCAAGAAGGCATCTTTAATCCATGGTGATTAGAAGTGTCCTGCTTTGTCCACTGCTATAGTCAGAATTGAATCCTAGTGATGTCAGATCAGAATAGATAAATAAATGAGCTCTTTTAGCTCTTTCATTAAAACCTGTGTCATTAGTGTTTGAACTAAAAGTCTTTTTGCCTCCAGGGATAAGAGGCTGTGAACCTTGTAATTTGTCTTGGTACATTCTTTTGTGCTTGTACACAAAACGACTTTCTAGTAGGCGCTTATCAAAGATTTATCTTTTTGGAATTTATGTTTACTGAGAAATTGTTGGTAGGGAAAGAATGAAACTCCTTTTCCAACAGTGTGGGACCGACCATGTTATAAAACTAGCAAGTAATTGTGCCAGGGTTGATGTCTCAAGCCACAGCAAGTTTCAAAGTATAAGAAAAAAGGAGGTAGTGAGCCAGGCAGAACATTAAACTGTGTGAGCAGAGATTAAAGGTACCCTTCACCCTGCAACTGGGGAAATTCTCTTTATAGCTGCACTGTTGTCCTCTTCTGGCTCTCCAGCCATACGTGGGTTTATATGAGGGGAAAAAGAAAGCTGTAACAATAATATGAGGGGGATGTGCTTTTATAAAAATAGTGGGATTTGTTTAACTTGAATATGCACCAGTGAGGAGTACTGGACGCATTCTGAGAAATACTCATCACCGTGGGCCTTTAGAACAGATAGTGTAATTTATGAAACTGTCCCTTATGCATCAAAAAGTGTTTTTTTTTTAAGTGGCTTCAAAAATAATAAGAAATCATTGTTAAAACAACTGAGTGTTGAGAGTAACTCTTAATGTAGACTCAGTGAAAGAAAGCAGTTTGGCCAGTATGTAGGCAGTTCCAAACTAACTCTTCACAGAATGAGGCTTCTGCATTAATGGCAGTATTAAATGGCTCCAGGTTGTGTCTTGAATCTTGGAACATTTTATGTATCTTTTTTAAAAAGTCTGGGGGCGCCTGGTGGCTCAGTCCGTTGAATGTCGTACTCTTGATTTTGGCTCAGATCATGATCCCAGGGTTGCGGGATCGAGCTGAACGTGGAGCCTGCTTAAGATTCTCTCTCTCTCTCTCTCTCTCCCCCCCTCTCTCTCGCACTCCCTCTCCTTCCCTCTCTCCCCCTTTCCCCCTCCCCCTTTCCCCCTCTTCTCACCTCCCCCCTCCACCTCTTTCACAGCTGCACTCTTTCTCAAGTAAGTAAATAAAATTTAAAAATCTGTTTATTTTGGTTTTTATTCTCTTCACACTACCATCTTAGTGACCTATGTTTGTGACTGTTAAAATGTGACCATTTTAGTGGAATAGTGTGATCGTTTTACATCCAAGTTACTTTTCTGAATGTTAAAGCCTTACTTGAAACTCTTAAGTTGTGATATGGAATATAGTTAATGTTTTTTAGACATAGTTGTTTGAGAACCAATAATTAACTTTCAGGAGCTGCTCTATCTTAGCTGCTATAACTTAACTGTTGAATGTTCCTGAGAGTGAGTAGAAAGTAAAAGTTGACCTCTGCCTTTGGAAGTTGGAAGGGATAAGAACATTAGTGGAAGCAACCGTGAGCTTTGCAGGGCACTGTCCTAGGCTGATCATGAGAGAAGGTGCTTTGTCATATCTCACGTAGAGATGTTTGGCTTTTGCAAGTACATGGAGGTTTCCAAAAACTGTCTCCTAGTCAACAGAAGCTGTTGGTTGGCTCATCTCCCAAGCCATAAGTTGGTAATGGTAACAGTTCCATTGCTTTATCCTTTTCCACTTGTGTTTGTCTTCCCGATCAATGTTTTCTAACTTTTTTTTAAATTGAAACCCACCTTTAAAATACATTTGATATTACTCCCAGTATACAGAACAAAACAAAGATTATGAAATAATACTTTTACTACCTGTGTTGCACTCCAACATTCCATTGTTCATTTGCTGGTTGGACTCATTATTTTGGGCCCATTAATACACTGCAGTTCCTAGTGTGAAAACATGGTCCTAGATTAAATCTTAAAATATAATTTGAAATGTTTGTGGTATTTCTAGATCATTTTACAATAACCTTGGAGAGTTGTAGGTGGTTAGTTTGTGGCTACTTGCTGCTGGAGCATTTGATAGCAGTAAGAACTCTTCTTGGCATACACGGACTGGCCTGTGATAAAAGTCTTCTTTAAACTGGTTTTCAGCTAATTATAGTCAAAAGTCTTTGCAATACACAGTACTGCTATGGAGGTTGTGATAACATAAAATATTCTTTTTACTCTTGCATTTTCTATCTAATGGTAAATCTTTTCCCATGAATTTTGTGGAACATTCAGCAGCATTTTATAAATTTCCAGTTTAAGGATAGACCAGAGGTTCCAATTTTAGAAAGGTTGTAGAAATAACTGGAACATGAGAAAAAAAAATCTAAACCAGATTCCAATTACTTCTAAAAAAGTCAAGCTTGATTACATAAAATATGTTGAATAAAACTGAATTAATTGCTTAATATAACCCCTCCTTGAGTTTAGAATCTAAATTATATCCATATCCTAGGGAGAATATGAAGGTACACAGCACATTTCGTAAAATTATAAGCAGTTATCAGGTAGAGAGTATTAAATGACCACTTTCAGAGGGCTAGCTATGTTCTAGAAAGAATATGATGGAGATTTGAATGATGTATCGTAAATGGTTTAGAAGGTTCCTAGAAAGTAAAATCTCTGACAAAAACATAAAAGTGGTGTCAGGCTGAAAAGTGAGCAGCAGTTAAAGAAAATAAAAGAAAAGACTGACTTTGGTGGTTAGACAATTTAAAGCTTATCAAGAAATTAAGGGAACTGGGAAAGCTTTTTGTGTGTCTGATCTGAGGTGTTCTTGTAGTTGAAGCTTTTTCTTCTTTTTTTTTTTTTCTTACCCTTTATCAATGCTCATACAGTTTAAGGAAGGAAAGGTAAAAGGAAAGTAAATATAGATGAGATTTATATATATTTAAGCAAATAGGAAATGTTTTTATTTTATAAGCATTAATCTTGTTCTTTCTGTAAGTCTTTATGGGTAAGTGAAGGTTGTTCTAAACTTAGAAATTGAAGTTGAGTTAATGATCTCTGATTTCTAAGGTTACCTTTCCCTCTTGTTTTCTTTTTCTCCTCACCCCACCCACCCTCACCATTTTTGGGGGGAGGAGTGAGTTACAGATGTACACTACTTATTCCCATTTTCTAAAGCATAGGATTAGATCCTACAAATACAAGTTACCAGCCTATCTGCTGAGATGCAGGTCATCAGTCTTTTAAGTATATGCAACAATATATACATACATACATATATATATGTATCTTCCTATGTATATTTTTAGCTTCAATACTGAATTAGCTTAAGGAATTCTCACTGTCTAAGCAATAGAAAGAAGGGAAGGAAACCAACATTTATTAAATTAAGTTTGTAATATTTATTAAATTAAGTTCAGATACTGTGCTTGGTTTTATTTATTGCCAGTTAATCTTCAGTAGGTCTTACTCAGCAATCCTATAAGGTGTTTGCCCCTTTTCTATACAAGAGAACATTGAAGCTAAGAAAGGTTGTGACTTATCTAAGATCAAACCACTAGGAAGTGGTAGAGCTGGGATTGCAGCCTAATCCTGTCTCTTTACTCATTCATTCAGTTAACAAATGTTCCTTGAGCATTTGCTTTTGACTGGCATAACAAGCTGATGAACTAGTTTCTGCCCTCAGAAGGTTTATAGTCTAGTGAGGAAGTTACAATAAGATACTCACAAGAGGCGGGGATAGTGAATAACAGACAAGGGTAATTAGAAAAAGAGTTCTTTGTGGAGATATTTTTAAGACCCATATTATGATTAGGAAAAGAGATCCTTGCACTTGGGAACCACATATGAAAAACCCAGCATCAAACAGGTGCTGATGGAAGAGCTGATGTGTTGCAGGTAAATGACTAAAACCAGTGTAGGTGGAGCACAGTGGTCATAAGGGAGAATGACAATGTGAGCTTAGAATCTTAGGAACTCAGTGCTTTGGAAACCATTGTAAAGAGTTTGGGTTTATGTTAGGTGTAAATATAGAAGTGGTTTCAGTGGACCTGGTATGATTTACGGTTTGACAACAGTCACTTTTGTCGGCCCTGTGGAGACTTGTGAAGGAGACAGGAGTAGAGATGGGGTGATCAGGTTTTGGCTGTGATCCAGGTGAGAGAAAAGGTAGTAACAGTGCAGATAGAAGAGTATGGAGTGGCCTTTTTGCCAGGAAAGAAAGGGATGCTTCCTCTCTTGTCACAAGAGGGAAAGAGGAAAATGCAGGCACCAGTGTACTTAGGTCTCTAAGTTTCAGGGTGGGAAGATAGAGATTTCTTAAAGTAATATGACATAGGATCAGGTGAGAGGAGGAGAGAGATGTTGAGGGTCATTTATTTCCACAATTCAGTAGAGCAGTTTAGATCGTTAGGAAGCTAAGTTTCTGTTATTCAGTCTAGAAAAGGGAAGCTAAGAACACTCAGTGCAAGAAGGGGTATTGTGGTGAACAGCTGTACAACACATGACAAGAAAGAATGAGGATTTCAGTTATAAGGGGAGAGGCTTAACACGTGTCCTGTGGAGAACTCAGTTCTAAAGACTATCATTTTTGTCAGTGAAATAAGTTTCTACAGTGTTTTACGAGTATCTCATCTCCCTCTGAAAAATAAACAAACATTAAAAAATAAGAAAAAAGAGTATTTCATATTTCAAGGTAGAACAAAAGTTAGACTTCAAGAACCAAGTTAAGTGCTTTATATTAAGTGGTCAGTTAAAGATTGCTTTATGTCTTAGAAGAGGCAACGAAAAATTAAGTGACCTTTTTTTATCTTTACTTCCATGGGTTGCAGTTTTTTTTACAGGGGGTACAACTTTAGAAGGTCCCAAAACCTCAGAATAATGAAGCTGACAGAGTAGTTTTCTAGTGAAGTCTTAAATATTTGATAACTCACTGCCCTGCTAGCATTAGTTTAGTGAGGAAGTGAAATGGTTTTACACTCACATTCATCCCACTGAATGAGAGTAAACTGATACCCACCTGTAATTTACTTACATTTCACTTTTTAGAGAAATAGGAAATTGTGCTAGTCTTTTAATATTGAATTGATTAAAGAGTGCACAGTACCATGTTTAGTAGTTGGGATTTACCTCCTAAGTAAGGAAGTAAGCCTTTCCTTATCTTAATTTCATTGCTCATTAAAGCATCATTTAGGTGTTAAGTTAGCAAATTGGAGAAAAGATGAATCTTTGTATCCCATATATTCGGAAATAAAAATCAGTTTCTTGAAATTATTATTGCCCAATCTAGTGACACTAAAAATTTTTACCAAGACTTAGAATACAGAATACCTTTATAAAAACTGCCTTGTTTAAATCCTCAGAGTATTTGTGTGGTAGGTATAAGGAAACTGAATTTGAGGGAAGTGATTTTGCCTAAGGCTCACCTCTCTCTACTGCTGTTTTCTTTGTGTACAGGCCCATCATTTTTTTTGGGGGGGGGGTGTCTACATTATTGTAACAGCTACCAACTGATCTTGATTCTAGTCTTGTCCAGATTTAATCACATGCACAGCAGCCAGAGTGGCTTTTCTAAAGTACAGATATAATTATGTAACTTTCTTGCTTAAAACCCAACAGTAGTTCCCTGTTCTTAAAATACAAGCATAATTTACTCGGGACTTCATGATGTGGCTAGTTTTTACCTTTTTTGTCTCTTGTTACTTCCCTTCACCACTCCCCTACCCTTCACCATGTTTCTGCTATACTGAACACATTTCTCTTGTCTCCTGGCCTTTGTACATTCTGTTCCCTCTGTCTCTTCCCTTCCTTCCTCTGTCACTTTCTTTACTAAATTAACTCCTCCATGTCCTTTGGCTTTCCTTTAGATGTTCCCTCCTTTGGAGAGTCTTCCTTAAAGGTGTGCTTCTCAGAAGCATCTCACTTCTATACAATTTTGGGATTGGCCTTTTTTACTTCTATTTCCTCCTGGAGCAGCACTGTCTCATAGATAGATTATGTGAGCCCCAAATGTAAGTCATACACATAGTTTTAAGTTTTCTAGTAACTACATTAAAAAAAAAAAGAAACAGGTATCATTAATGTTAATAATTTAACTCAATACTGTATATCTAAAATACTATCATTTTGATATATAATCGATAGAAAATAATTACTGAGATATTCTACAGTGTTTTTCATATTAAGCCTTCAAAAGCCAGTGTAAATTTTATGCCTGCAGCCCATCTAAATTAGAGTAGACCACATTTCAAAAGCTTATTAGCCACTTTGGGAACCTGTATCTATTAAAGGTGGATATAAACATGCCCTATGATAGAGCAATTCTCCTCCAAGGTATAAACTCAACAGAAGCTGGCACATATGTATGCCAAAAGACAGGTTCAAGATTATTCATAGCATCCTTGTTTGCTATAGTCCCAGACTAAAACCAGCCCCTGTGTCTGTCAGCAGTAGAATGGATGAATTAATTACGGTGTATTAGCAGAAGGGAACACTGCATAGCCACAGTTGTAAAATCTTAGGTTTCAAGACTCCACAAGTAAGTTCAAAATGACAGAAAGAAACCCATTGCATGTGACCATAAATATCATACATTAAATAAAAATATGTGAAATAACAACAATATTTTCCCCAACAAAAATTAGTGAGAATGGCTTGCTATGTATACATTTTTGCATATTACTATTATGTCTGGCTTAATAGAAGACAGTTGATTTCTCGTGTCTGTATTTGCAGTTAGTCTACTGTGACATGTTTTGGTTGAAGTGCTTCACATATATGTGTTATTGTAAAGAGAGAAGTATTTTAATAGCCTTTTCAGATAAATGTGAATATTCTTTGATGCTCCACCAGAACTTGAGAAGTAGTCGTTTTTTTTTTAAGTTTAGTTGCAGTATGGAATCTGAAACTGTATCTAAATGAACTTTATTCCAGTTGCAATATGGAATCTGAAACTGTATCTAAATGAACTTTATTCTGTTAAACTCTGAAGGAGTCTTGGGGATTCCCAGGAATCCACTGCCCATATTTTGAGAATAACTTTCTACAAAGTAATGAAAAAGAACAAACTACTGGTACAGGTAGCATAGGTGAATTTCAACAAGTGATCAAAAGAAGTCAGACACAAAATTATAGGGTATTTACTGTATGGTCACAATCTTAGAAGTTAGGGGGCAGCTGGGGGGCTCAGTTGGTTAAGCCCAGCTCTCTGCACTCACAGCTTGGAGATTCTCTCTATCCCTGTACCTCCCCTGTTCGCTCGCTCTCTCACTCTCTCCCTCGTACTCTCTCTCAAAATAAATAAGTAAACACTTTTAAAAATAAAAAAAAATTAAGTTAGAATACAAGGAGAGTAATTCCCTGTCAGAGGGAGGTGGGGAGGTTGTGATCGAGAGGATGAGCAGGGTAGCTTTTGAGCTGCTTGTCCTATTCTATCTCTTGACCTAAGTGAGAGTTTGCACAGATTCGGGTTCTTTGCTGATAACTCGTGGAACTGTAAGCATTCAATTAGTGCATTTGTTTTGTATATATCTCAATTAAGAGTTAAGTACTTTTTTATAAAAATAGAGTGATGTTCGATAATAGTATGATGTTCAATAATGTTATCTAGGGAAGGTTCTCTGGTAAGTTATAGTCTCTCTAGTGTTTTCCTTTCTGCTTTTGTTCTTTGATTTTTTTCCTTTGAGTTTGATAATTAAAAAGTTTTAAAACTTTGGAAAATTCTAAACATATTCAGAAGTAGAGAAACTACTGTAATTAACTTGATATCCCCAATATCCAGCCTCAAAAAATTATTATATGGCCAATCTTGTTTTATCTAGACCTCTGTTCACTTCGAAAACACAAATGATTCTGAAGCAAATCCCAGATATAAAGTTTATTCATATTTCAGTATGGATCTTTAAGATGTGAGGGCTTTAGGAATGCCTGGGTGACTATGTTGATTAAGTGTCTGACCTTTGATTTCAGTTCAGGTCAAGTCTCGCGTCTGGCCCTGTGCTGACAGTACAGAGCCTGCCTGAGATTCTCTTTGTCTCTGCCCCTCCCCTGCTCGCTCTCCCTTTCTCAAAATAAATAAACTTTAAAAAAAAATGTGAGGGCTTAAAAAAAAGTTCAATGCCATCCTCACACTTAAACATTAACAATTCCTAATTATCATCAACTATCCAGCCGTGTACATATGGTCCTGATTGTCATGTAAACATGAACTTTTAGACAGTGTTTGGATTAGAATTCAAATAAGGTCCATACTCTGCAGCTGTTGATACCTATTAAGTCTTTAATGCTTCTCTTCCCCGTTTTTCTTTTTTAATTTTAAGTGTGATATTTGCTCTGAGTTTCTGGTATTTTTAATCAAATTGGAGATTTTCAAAAACGCCTATATTAATAAGTTTTTGAGGCTGTGCATTTAATTTTGTCACATAAGTTTTCTCATTTCCAGGATGATCATACGGTGTTTATGAGGGCCAGTGTTATGCAAAGCAAACATACCTAACATAATTACAGATAGTATTTGAGTAAGCGAATTCCTGTGAATGGAGTAAATTGCATTATGGAATAGGCCATAACAAGTTGGTAATGATGTATTTTATTTTAATCTGCTGGAATACATTTAGTATTATTTTTTTTTTTAGATTTTGTGTTCATATTTATGAGATCAGTACCTAGTCCTAAATTTCTTCCTCCCTCCACTCCTTTTCTTTCTCTCTCCTGGAAACTTTCTCTCTCCCCTTTCTTCCCGCCTGATTTTCATATATGATTCCTAACCTGTTAATCCTTTTAGATATATTTGTAAACTTTTTTGTTATTGATTTCACTGGTCAGGAAAAGTATAAAAGATTTTAGCATTTCAGTTGTAATTATTTTGCTTTTTAGGATTAGGAAAGGAGAGTACATGTTTATAATAGGAAAGCAACAATTAACAGCTTTGTCCTGCTGACAGGAGAAATGTTTCTCATTCCTAGTATGGTTAAACTTTGTGTCACTAAGCAAGATAACAGAGATGAGCCTGTAAGAAGTAGGTCCCTTCAGTGAATGGGCCTGAAGACTAAGTAAGCCAATAAGATACCTTAGTGGTGATGGATTCACATCTGAAGAAGGATAAGGGACAAAGGAGAAGTTTTAATTAAAAAACTTAATTAAGATGAAATTCAATTTATGAATTTTATATTTTATGAATTGTGTTTTTGGTGTCATTTCTAAAACTTTTTTTAAAAATTTTTTAAATGTTTTTATTTATTTCTGAGACAGAGAGTGAGCAGGCGAGAGTCAGAGAGAGAGGGAGATACAGAATCTGAAGCAGGCTCCAGGCTCTGAGCTAGTTTTCAGCACAGAGCCTGATATGGGGCTCGAACCCACGAACCGTGAGATCATGACCTGAGTCGAAGTCGGGCGCTTAACCGACTGAGCCACCAAGGCGCCCCTTTCTAAAACTTTTTTGCTTAACCTTATATGATGAAGGTTTTCTCTAATTTTTATTTCTGAAAGTTTTATTTTTATGTTATACATTTAGATCTAAGATCCATTTTGAGTTTATTTTTTAGAAATTGTAAATTTTAAGAAGAGGCTCATTTTTGTATGAAAAGCAGTTCTAATACCATTTGTTTAAAAGACTGTCCTTTTTCTGTTAAACTACGTTTGCACCTCTGTCAAAGACCAAGTGGTTATATTTACATGAGTCTATTCTGATTTTTTAAATAACAGTTTTATATTAATGAAGTCCAACCTTTTTAAGTATATAATCCATTTGTTTCTTGTTTGTTCACGGAGTTATTCCAACTATTGCCACTATCTAGTTCTAAAATATTTTCATCAGCCTGGAAGGAAACCCTGTATGTACTAACAATCACCACCCTTTTCCCTTCTCCCTAGCCCTTGGCAACCACTGAGTAGCTTTATGTCACCAAAGGTTTGCCATGTCTGAACATTTCATATAAATGGGATTATACAATATGTGATCTCACATGTCTGCCGCCTTTCATCTAATTTAATTTTTTCATGGTTCATGCATGCTATTGAAGTATTCAATCAATACTTCATTCCTTTTTATAGTCAAATAGGATTTTATTGTATGGATAAACCACATTTTGTTTATGTCTTTATCAGTTGACAAACATTTTGGGTTGTTTCCACTTTTTGTGAATGATGCAGCTTTCAGTATTTGTGTACGTTTTTGTGTGGACATTTGTCACACATTTGTCAGTCTCTTGAGTATATACATGGAGTGGAATTGCTGGGTCTTTTGGTAAGACCCTTATGAGGAAATGCCAAACTATTTTCCAAATGGCTGTACAATTTTTCACTCCTACCAGCAATATGTAAGAGTTCTGGTTTCTCTACATCTTCACCAGTGCTTGTTATTGACCGGTCTTTTCATTACAGGCATTCCTGTAGATGTGAAGTGGTATCTTAACTATGGTTTTGATTTACATTTTTCTAAGGAGTAGTGGTGATGTTGAAGTATTTTTCCACTATTGTTTGTGAATGTCTGTCCAAATCCATTGTCATTTCGTAATTGGTTAGGTTATCTTTTTGTTGAGTTGTAGGAGTTATTTATATATTGTGGCTATTAACCCCTTATCCCTTATATGGGAGGATGAGACATGACAACTTACTAAACTGTTTTATTTTGTGTGTATTTGGTATTTTACATAATAAGGCCAAAAAAGAAGGCATTAAAATACTTCCTCAATAGGCGGAAATGGTGGGGGAAAGGGAGAGAGGCAAACCATGAGAGACTCTTGAATGCTTACAAAAACTGAGGACTGATGGATGTGGGGGGGAGGGTGGATGGGCATGGAGGAGGACACTTGTGGGGATGACCACTGAGTGTTATGTGGAAACTAATTTGACAATAAACTATTTGTAAAAAAAAAACAAACAAACAACTTCCTCAATAATTACATTAAAATTTGCATCCCCATTCTTAATTATTTTGATTTCTTAAGTTTTTGTCTCTCTTTCCCTTCTTATTTTCTTTGTCCCATATTATGTTACTTGAAGTCATTAATTTGATTTTTTTTAAATTTTGCTAAACTACATTCTTGAATTGTATTCTTCTCCCTAAGAAACAGGTATTGATTGTATATATATTTAGGTGTACATAGCTGAAAATGTTTCTTTATTTGTCGTCACACTTAAATAAAGGTTTGGCTGAGGGGAGAATTCCAGGTTTCAGTATTTTCTGTTCAGAATTCTATCCCGAATTACTTTATCGTTGCATTTAACTTTAAGTTGCCATTTTGATTCTCATTCCTTTGTTCCTTTGGAAGTTTATAATAATTTCCTTTTTATCTTTGTAGTTTACAGTTTTCACCAGTATGTTTTTATGTATATATCTTATGTTATTATTACTGTTTGGTACTTGGTAGGCATTTTACCTGAAAATACCTAGATGTGTGGTTAAAAGATAGTTTCATGCATATGTTGGGTATATTATGTATATCTATATATGTGTTTTAACTCCTATTCTATAAGTTGTCTACTTTTAGAACTTCTTTAGTGAACATTAGATATCTTGGCCTTATCTTTTTTATTTCTTAGAGTTTTATATTCTTGTGTTTTTATTCTCAAATGTAAAGATTCTTCAGTTGTCTAAGTTTTTTAATTGTACAAACAAAATATTTGTTTTTACAAATTATTTTCTTTTTTCATAATGACAGTATTGGGTTTTTTCAATTAGCTTTGGAACTGACACGTGTCTTTCTCACTTCTGTGAATTCTCTTACTCTCTACCTGCCCTCTCCCCAATGTGCACCCCCACCTCTGAGACAGTGGTAAGAACTATGGGTCCTTTCCTCAGAAAATAATACACATATGCACATTCAGAGAGAATTTCGTATATGGTATTGTGTAATTCCAGAACTTCTTAAAGCTCATTCATGACCCCCTTGATGGTGCTGTTCTTGAGCTAGCTGCCTTGGTAGTACCTGGGAGCTTATTAGAAATGGTGGAATCTCAGGCCCTGTCCCAGATACTGAATTAGCATCTCCAGTTTAACAAGAGCTGCATGTAATTTCCTTCATATTCAAGTTTGAGAAGCATTGCTGTAGAGGATTAGGGACCTCCATGGTATAGTGTATGTCATTTATATTGACTATTTTCCTTTTTAAATACACACACACACACACACACACACACACCCCACCAGGGCTACTTTTTAAAAAGTCATATTTAAATCACCCAAATTGTGCATAAGTTATTAAGGTAAAAATACTTTTAAATAGTTGCAATTTAGTATTTGAATAGCAAGCTATGCTATATGAAACAGTAAGAGACAAAGAGGGATTGATTTCTAAACTCATTTTTGTACTAGTAGCAAACACGTAGCAGCTACTATGTGCTAAGCAGTGTCCTGATCACTGTGTGTGTGTGTGTGTGTGTGTGTGTGTGTGTGTATCTATGTGTATCTAATATGTATGTATATACATACACATTTTCTTCTCATAACAACCTAATCAGCCTGGATACTATTACTGTTTCCATTTGATAGATGAGGAACCTGAAACACAGAAAAGTTAGGTATTTTAGCCAAGTTCACATAGTTAGTAAGTTGGAAGAGCTAGGATTTGATACCAGAAAGATTGGCTCTAGAATCTGTGCTCTTAACCATTCATTACTCTGCTGCTTCTTTGTAGTTTTATGTAACAGATCTCCCTAAACTCAATGTTACTTATATGCAGATTGATTAATTACTGATACATTTGCTCTTTTAAATTCATTACTGGGACTCATCTACTTGTGGTGCTGATAAATGAGCGACAGATACCAGATAATTAGTATTTTCTGAATTAATTTTGGTTTTCTATTAATTGAGATTTCGAAATGGCAAGATACTGGGTTATTGGATTTTATGCTAGCTCCCCTCAAGATTTTTTGTGAGGCTATTAAATAAGCAAATAATTTCTACATAAAATGTTCATTTTCTTCCTTCCTCAGTAGATGGACAAAAAATAGTTTATAGAAATAGTAATTGGATGGCTAATAAAATTAGAAACAAAAATTAACTTTAAAAAAGAGTTGCAAAATAAATACCACATACTAATTTAATAACTATGTAAAAATCAAACTTCTGTCAGGTGTTCCAAGTGTTCAATGAAGACATAAAAATCAGCATGTGGGTAGGGTGTACTGAAATGAGCATTCCCACTTGACTAGTAGAAATGGTCATCTTTGGCTGATGAGTTTATTGGTATTGCTTGATATGTATCTTGGGGGCATTTTTCCATATCACTTTTCCTCATAAACTGTTTCCTTAATGTTGAACATTAGATTGTCTGCAGTTTTGTTCACATTTATAAATACTTTAATAGACATGCTTTTATGAATATTTATCTTAATTTTTTATTATTTTCCTTTTGGTTAAGTCATAAAAGTAAATTTACTGGTTCAAAGTTTGGAGTATTTTCAAATTTCTCAAAGATAAAAATAATACCTAATTTTTACTATTTACCATATGCTACTCATTGCTTTAAATACTTTATTAATTCATTTAATTTTTTTTAAACATACATTTATTTTTGAGAGAAAGAGACAGCGTGAACAGGAGAGGGGCAGAGAGAGGCAGATACAGAATCGGAAGCAGGCTTCAGGCTCTGAGCCATCAGTACAGAGCCTGATGCCGGGCTCAGACTCATGAGTGACGAGGTCATGACCTGAGCTGAAGTCAGCTGCCCAACTGACTGAGCCACCCAGACTCCCTATTTTAATTCATTTATCTTTATATCAAAACTATGAGATGGGCCTGATTTTGACTCCATTTTATAGAAAACTAAGCCACAGAGAAATTAAATCATTTCTTAAGGTCATATAATTAGAGGCAGAGTTTGCTTTCCATAAAGAACTTACTACTTTAAGCTTCTGCCCATGAAATTTAAAATTTTTTACCTTTTGTTTTTGTCTTTTCTTGAGAGAGAGAGAGAGAGAGAGCACTTGAGAGAGCAGGGGAGGGGCAGAGAGCTGTCAGCACAGAGCCTGACGCAAGGCTTGAACCCACAGACTGTGAGATCATGACTTGAGCCGAAGTTGGATGTTTAACTGAGCCATTCAGGTGTCTCTAAAATTATGTACCTTTTTATACCCTCATCAGTGAAACACTGCAATAATAGTACAACAGCAGAGAGCACAATTAGTACCCTAACTATCATCTCTAAATACCCTTCTTCATTCAAAGGATCCTGGCTAGGGTCATGGATAAGCAGCTGAATTCCATAAGCAGGGCAGAAAGCGCAAGAGGTGAGCTTGGGACATTCTGATGAATTAGAAAGCAAGGAGACTTTCAAAGACTAGTGGCTCATGCCAAAAGGCACAGGGGCCAATATAAAAGGGTTGCCATTGGCCAAAGACGAGAGAACTTTTAAGTATCAGTAAGAGTAATGAAACAGTTGGTTTAAATTCCCTGAATAAAAAAAGAAAACCCTCCTTGGCATCTCATAACAGACATGTAATAAGAAACACACATACACCACACTACAATAACAGGTTACTGGATACAGTGATAATAAATGGGGCACTAACTCCATACTCTGAAAATAAGCAATTTTAAGTGAAGAATTAGGTACTTATCTTTCCTTTTCCTGTGTGAACTGTGTTTTAAGGCAAGCAAATAACATTTATTGAGAGACTTTTTTTTGCAGAATTTCAGGTAATGAATATATAATGAATGGCAGGATTAGAACATATTTTGTAACCCCTGATGAAATCATTTATTCAGGCTATAATCATCAATAAAGGAAACTATTAGACGGTTATATGGGAACTCTACAGTGGAGGGATCGGGTAGCCCTACCTATACCTATTGATGGATCTCAGTCTTTTGAAAAGTAGGGCAAGCAGACGGTGTGTGCCTCCTGATGTGGTACCTATAAAGCACATGGCACCAGCGCTGAAGTGTCCCCGGCTGAAAATGTCACACTTGTGTTAAATCAGGCTTCTAAAGCAGGGGTTATGAACCATGGCCTTTGAGCCAGAACTAGCCTACTGCCTGTTTTCTGTTTTGTTTTGTTTTGTTTTGTTTTTTTCCTAATGTTTTATTCAAATCTAGCCACTCTGGTGCATTTAAGTATTGTCCATGGCTGCCTTTATGCCACGGTGTCAGAGTTGAGTAATTACAACAGAGACTGACCAACAAAGCCTAAAATATTTACTATCCAGCCCTTTTACAGAAAAAGTTTGCTAAGCCTTGAGCTAGATGAACAAAGGTAAGTGGCACCCAGAGGAAGTGACACCACAGAAAGTAGCCTCTTGAAGGATAGCTGATCTAGTTTCTGAAACCAGTCAGTGCAATGGAAAATAAGGGAGTATCACTCTAGACTAAGAAACACTGAAGCACACCAAATGAAACACTGAGACTTTGGATCCTGTGTCAACTGTAAAAAGACATTTATGCAACAACCAGGAAAATCTGATAGTAGCCTGTCTAGATTTAATAATATCAAGAATTAGGGGCGCCTGGGTGGCTTAGTCGGTTAAGCGTCCGACTTTCGATAGGTCATGATCTCGCGGTTCGTGGGTTCAAGCCCCGCTTCAGGCTCTGTGCTGACTGCCAGCTCAGAGCCTGGAGCCTGTTTCAGTCTCTGACTCTCTCTCTCTGACCCTCCCCTGCTCATGCTGTCTCTCTCTCTCCTAGAAATAAATAAACATTTTTAAAAAATCAAGAATTATTAATTTTGTTAAAGTAATTGCATTGAATTTGGGTGCGAGAATGTCTGTCTGTATTTTTAGAGATGCATATTGAGGTATATAGAGGTGATATCATATGTGGCATATACCTTAACGTACTTCACACACATATATAAGAGAAAAGTAAGTATCAAAGGCAGAAAAGTCAAACTCAAGATTCTGATGTCAATGCTCATGTACTTTGCACTGTATCCTCACACCATTATATACTGACTATAGTAGATTTTAGTATTGCCTTCTATGTTGCTTTTAACTACCTCTGACCTACCATTTTAAAGTTCCGTCACCTCGGGGGAGGGGGCAAGATGGCAGAGAAGTAAGGCGCTCTGTACTTGCACTCGCGCCCATACATCAGACAGAAAAGATCTGAAGCCATTGGAAACCTTACAAAACCTGAGAGATTGGGAGAAAAGGACGCAGAATCCACTGAGAAAGCCTTCTAATGTGAGTGCGAACTGGGGAAGATAAAATCGAGCCGGGATCGGAGACTCCAGGGTGGGAGGCGATCCCCCTCTACCCTCTATGGGGAGTGAGAGGGGAAAAGAGAGTCCGAAACAGAAAAACCTCCGCTCGGGGGGGAAAACCTCCGCTGGGGTCATAGAAAGACCGTATTTGCCAAATACCTGCACGCCAGGTCCCCTCGCGCCAACTGGTGGGGGGAGTGGGTGGCGGTGATCGCACAGACTGCTGCTTTGTGCTGCTCCTGGCGGCTGGGCTTCAGAGTAGCGGCGCGCCTGCCGCCATTGTCCTCCCGGGCAGCTGGGGCCCCTGAAAGAGCTGCTTGGACACCGGGCGTCCGCGCTCCTGGCTGCCTGGGGCTCTGGAGGGAAGGCAGAGAGCTAAAAAGTGGGAAATTTGCCTGTGAGTTCGTGCTTC
>NW_024080711.1:3824703-3988253 GCF_003009895.1 Hyaena hyaena | reverse complement strand
AAAAAAAAAAAAAAAGTATTACTGGAAGAAATGGCAAATAAAAAATAAATAAAGTTCCCTCACCTCTTGGAACCCTTGTCAATGTGTGCATCTCCTTGGTTTTCTCCTGTCACTATACATAGACATCATTAATGGAGGAGCATCTGTTAAGGATGGATCTACACCTCCTGGTCTTAGTAGAAGAGACCATAGATTCATAGATCATTCTTTTCCTCAGTAGCTATGGGACTTTAGTCCTGTCAGTTAAATTCCGAGTCTCAACTTCCTGGGCCATGAAATGGGAATATCAGTTATTTCTGGGATTGTTTTAAAATTTAAGGATGTATTTTAGGAATGCTTGGTACATGATGAAATCATTATCCAAAATGTGACCCATTTATATTTTGGAAATTGTTGTGGAGGAATTAAATACATGATGTTTATAAGACAGACCTAAGTTTGGTAGTATTTCTTAACTGTTTCTCCATAAGCAAGTTTTTTACTATTTCTAAAATTTAATTTCTTCATTTGTAAGCTAGATATAATACCTACCTTAAATATTTGTTCTGATGATTAAGTAAATTAAAATTTGTGGAACATAGTATAACTACTAATACATTCTAGGTAGATAAATAGTTTTCTTTGTTCACTTGGAGAAATATACGAGTATAGCAGAGATAGACATATTTATGCTGGATAATTTTTTACAGTTATGTGAAAAGGAGAATCCTCAACTTCACATATGATACTTCTCTAGGGAAATGCCAAGTTGACAGCATAAACTGCAAGGCACTATTTTAAGATTCTGTGAAAGAGTAACTGTATGAGATGAGCTTTTGTAGAGTTAAGTAAAGAGCTAGCCATTCACTCAGAAAAAAAGAATTCTTTAAACATACTCATTAGAATGATGGGCTATAAGCTATTAAGATCCCAGGAGTCATTAAAAATCAAAAACGGTAAAAGCATCAAGGTTCTGCGTTGGTGTCCTTCCCTCCCTCTCCCCAATAAATTGCTAAAGGCAATGCAGAGTAGACTTCCTTATAGTCTGAAGACTGAAGCTGCTCAGAAGGTTTGAACAGTCATTTACCAAATATTTTACATCAAAGGGCAATGATACTGGTAAGGATGCGGGGAAACGGGAACACTTTTGCACTGCTGGTGGGAATGCAAACTGGTGCAGCCACTCTGGAAAACAGTATGGAGGTTCCTCAAAAAATTAAAAATATCACTACCTGTGACCCAGCAAATGCACTGCTAGGTATTTATCCAAACGATAAAAAAATGCTGATTCCATCGATTGACAAATGGATAAAGAAGATGTGGTATATATATACACAATGGAATATTACAGGACTATCAAAAAGAATTAAGTCTTGCATTTGTAACAATGTGTATTATACTAAGTGAAATAAGTCAGAGAAAGATAAATATGATTTCACTCATGTTGAATTTAAGAAACTCAACAGATGAACACAGGGGAAGGGAAGGAAATATAAAACAGAGAGGGAGACAAACCATAAGAGTCTCTTAAATACAGTGAGCAAACTGAGGGTTGCTGGCAGGTTGTTGGGTGGGGAGATGGGTTAACTAGGTGATGGGCAGTAAGGAGGGCCCTTATTGGGAATTGGAATGAGCACTGGGTGTTACATGTAAGTGAGGAATCACTAAATTCTACTCCTGAAGTCATTATTACACTATATAGTAAGTAAAAAAAATAAAAATAAAAACCAAAAAGGGAAAAAGGCAGAACTCTAAAGGCAGAAATCCAATCTGACGTTGTCAGGGACTGGGGGAGGGGAGGTGTGACTGTCTTTCTGAGTGGACACAGTCAATTTTAGGGATGATATAGGCATTCTGTGCTTATTGAGATGATTTTTGCATGACTGTATACATTTGGCAAGTTTCACAAAACTGCACACCCCAGTTTTATGATAGATCATTTACATTTTCAACAAATCTGACTTTAAAAAAAAAACAGAAATAGCTCTCTAAAGCCCATAATCCAAGTGAACAATGGATTTGAAATCTTGTTTCCCCCTTGTGGCTTTCTGACTTCATTCTCTAATGAAGGAATGCCGTCTTCCTATTTATATTTCTCTATCCTTTTCTTTCCTCTTAGCATCTCAGCAAGCCATGACATGAAACCAAGTTATTAATTATACAGAGGGTGTTTCATGCTTAATTTCAAAATCTGATCACGTTGATTCATTAAACCAACACATATTTACTGAGATCTTAATTCTGTCAGAAACTGGGAGATAGTTGTTGAGGAATGGGAAGGCAGGAGGAAAGAAGGAAAATGAAAAGAAGAAAGGGGGGCATTTTCTTTGCCCTTAAGACACTCCAGATTTGATGTGGAAAATGAACAGTTAATACCCCAAAACATAATAAAGACTCTAGTGGTAATACACACGTAACTCAGTACTAGCATGATGTGCTTTGAGAACACCAGGAAGGACTCCTAACTCATTCTTCGACTGATGGAGATCTGTTTCCTGAGGTGAGTAGAAGGCGCTAGATGAGGAGCTGGTGGGAGTGCACGGGATTGTTTCGGGGGGAGAGAACATCATGTTCAAAAGTACCACAGTTTCAGAAACGACTTCAGCAGTGTTAAAACCAGAATATGTATGTCTGAAGTAAAGGCAGACAAGGAGTAGTAAAAGTTGAGGGTGAAGAGATAAAGAAAAGCCAGACTGTAGTGGGCCCTAGAGGTTCTTAATACATATGAGGAGTTGAACCAGTTACAGAAGTTGAAGATTAATATCAGACATGCCTTTAAAAAAGGTCTGTAGTAGCATTGCGAAGAATGGATCAGACAGCTGCAAGACCAGAAGTAGGGAGCTTGCAAGCTAAGCCATTTATTCATACATTCAGCAAATACAATTGACCCTTGAATAATGCAGGGGTTAGGGGCATCAACCTCCCCTCCCTGCACCACCAGAAATCCATGTATAACTTTTGACTCCCCCAAAATATTAACTACTGAAAGCCTACTGTTGACTAGAAGCCTTACTGATAACATAAACAGTTGATTAACATACATTTTGGTATGTTATATGTATTATGTACTGTATTCTTACAACCTAGTAAGCTAGGGGAAAGAAAATGTTATTAAGAAAATGATAAGGATGAGAAAATACAGTTACAGCACTGTACTTTATTTATCACCACTCCCTCCAAATCTGTGTATATGTGGACCTGTGCAGTTCCCAGTTGTTGAATTGCAACCTGTGTTGTTTAAGAGTCAGCTGTGTTTTATCAAATGTCTGGTGCAGACCAGGCACTGTTCTGTGTTTCTGCGCTTGTAGAGCTTATTTAATGCAGTAAAACAGTAAAGAAATAAAGTAGCATGAAGGAGGGAAACAGCAGGATTGGAAAGAATCAAGAGAACTTAATACGTAGTGCCTGAGCAGAAGAAGGGGATGGTAACGAGGAGATCTGGAATGACTTCCAGGTTTCTTCCTGGACAGCAGGAAGATGCTGCTGTCATTCACCAAGATAAAGCGTATAGGAAGAGGAGCAGACTGAAAGTAGATGAAGGGAAGTCAGTTTCGGACATGAGTTTGAGATACCTATGTAATATGAAGGTAATACTGAATTCCTGTTCAATAGCAAGTTCAAAGACAACTTTTAGGATGGAAATATTAATAGCTCCTTTATTAGGGTGATTATGAAGATTAAATGTACTGATGCATGGAAATTGCTTAGACTATTATCTGGCAGATAGTACTTCTCATATTAGTTGTTGCAGTTATTTCAAGAGTATAGTCTTTGAGCTAGACAAATCTGCTTAAATTCTGGCAGTGCCACTTATTAGTTGTGTGGCCTCAAGCATTTCCCTTAACCTCTTTAATTTTCAGTTTCTCCACATGTAAACTGGGGATAGTATCTATGTTACAAAATGCTACAAGGATTAGTAATAGTTTGACTGAGCCACCCAGGTGCCCCCTAGGGATTAGTAATAGTGTATGAAAAGCACCAACCACAGAGACTGGCTTAAGATAGTGCTCAGGTGGTGAGTATCAGGTACAAATATGCAAATCAAGAAAAAGATTCTGATTGGGGTAGAAATTTGAGATTTATCAACATGGAGGACTTGAACCTTTAAACATGTATGTTGAAAAGGAATTTCTAGAAAGGGAGAGGATAATATGCCAGAAGATCTCTGAATGGTTGGCAAGGGAGATGATTTGCTAAGAGTATAGGTTGAGGAAGTTGTTTGGAGACTCAAACGAGAATAATGAAGGACTCATGTGGATTTTGAGGGAATAGAAGGTAGAACTAAGGCTTTATTAAAACACTATGCTCCCACTGTTGAGAATCCAGAAGAGTGAAACCATGAATTTATAGTGACAGTGTTCCTCATAGTTATGTAATTTTCTCCATCTATCAGAAAACTGGATTTAGATAGAGTTAATATTTCTGAGAATGAAGTGTTTGATAGATGGGTCATTGGTAATCTTTGCCTTGAGTTTCAGAAATGTGCTAGGGGTAAAAGCTAGATTGAGGAAGCGTTGGAACAAATGATAGGTAAGGTAATTCCCTTAGTGAGTGTCCATTCTTCATTCAAAAAAGTTTAGCTGAGAAAGAAAAGACTAAGATAGGGAAGCAGAAACAGGGAGGTGAACCAGCAGGAAAAAAGTTTTCTTTTATGGATGAGAAAGACCTGAATACATGTCATCAAGAGGAGACAAAGGAACCAGAAAACTGGAAAGATCTGAAGGGAAGGGAAAGAGGGGGACTGAGTGACTCTAGGATCCAGAGTGATTTTACACTTACTGTTTCCTTGACTCCTGTGATGGAGCCTCTGATAAACTTGAGAACAATCTTCCTAATCAGGGAAATATCATTCAGAATGCCATGTTCTCTGGTTATTGATACTGTCATGAGTAGAAACAAAGTATTTACTGTCTTATCTTGCACAAATAATAAAGGTAGAAAAGACAACAATATAGATGTTCAGTGCAAAAAGAAAAAGGAAAACATGGAGTAATGTCAAGAAAAACTTAAATTTATGGAAGATACTGTGATTTTAATAATTTTGTATCCTTCTATGCATATTTCTACACTATAACTTGGACTCAAAAAATACATCAGAGGTCACAAATTCAAATTCTAATAAAGGCCAAGAAAGTACCACAGATGTACTAAGAGGGTGTGATATCAGTGTCAGAATGGCAATAGAAAGTCATGGAGCAGTTGGTTACCTTAAAAAAAAGCATCCTTCTCCTAAAAGAGATCAGCTCAGTAGGTTTCCATGCACGAATACATGCAGACAGATATTAAAATGTTTTCATGGGAAGCCAAGAAATTTAAATTCAGTATTTTTAGATGAAAACTCAGTTTATAATGTTGGAATTAGGTAGATCGGGATTGGAGCATATCCCTATCATTTACTAGCTAAAGAATCTTGCACCATTTACTTAATCTGAGTCAGTTGCCTTGTTCATAACATGGAGGATAGCAGTATTCTTAGGAAGAAGACTAAAATAATAACTCACAAGTTCAGTACAATGCATAATGCTTTATAGACATTGACTGTCTGTGATCAGTAGTTGTCTGGCTTTAGGAGTGGGAATGGAGTCAACTGCAGTGGGGCTCAGAGAGCTTGTTGGGTTAGGGAAATGTGTGTCTTGATAATAGTAGTGGCTGCAGAACTGTATGCATCTGTTAGAACTCATCAAACTGTATACTTGGAATTCATGAACCTTTTGCATATAAATTAAACCTCAACAAAGCTGGTTTTTAAAAAAGACATAACTACCTTTTCTTTTTCTCTGGACTTCAGCTTCACCAACTATTAAAATAGAGTTGACTGACATAAGAGGTTTCCAACTTGTTTATATCCTAGTGTCCCTTTGCTGCCCCAGTCACAGGCCCCCACATTGCAGTAGATTTTGCCTGTTGAGAAACAAGAAAGAAAGAACTACCTTTTATTTGTCTGTTACACTTTTCTTTTGTACTAAGCTTATCATGTACTAGATTTATCTATTTGGGTACTGTGCCTGGTACTTTGAGTGAAGCAAGTCACTAGTCACTTTTCAGAAATGTTATAATGTAATCAGCAAGTTAATTACCTAGTGTTCAGTAATCTATGAAATTTAATAAACCAAGAAAAAATTAGAAGCAAAAACAATATATTGGTGTTTCCTTAAATGAGATATAATAAATACATAGTTGCACCGTGTGTGTGTGTGTGTGTGTGTGTGTGTGTGTGTGTGTGTTGTGTATACAAACTCATCACAACTCATTCTTTGAGGTCAGTATTACCCTGGTACCACTGAAAGAAAACTACAGTCTCATTTCCCTTATTTATATGGATGCAACAGTCCTCTACTAGCAAACTGAATCCAGCAGTATATAAATAGAATTATAAAATATGACCAGATGGAATCCTTCCCAGGAATGTGAAGTTCAGCACAGGAAAATCAATGAATGTAATGCACCATATTGATAGAATAAGGGACAGAAACCATAGGGAAATTTCAGAGGATGCAGGAAAGACATTTGACAATAGCAACACCGTTTCTTAATAAAAACCCTCAATAAACCAGGAATAGAAGGGAACTTCCTCAGCTTGATAAAGAGCATCTATGAAAAACCCACAGTTAACATTATACTTAATGGTGAAAGACTAAAAGCTTTCTCTACAATCAAGAACAGGACAAGGGGGTGCCCAGGTGGCTCAGTTGTTTATGCATTTGAGCCTTGGGTTTGGCGCAGGTCATGATCTTACGGTTTCATGAATTTTGAGACTCGCATGGGCTCCATGCTGACAGTGCAGAGCCTGCTTGAGATTCTCTGTCTCCTTGCTCTACCCCTCCTCCACTTGCACTGTCTCTGTCTCTCTCAAAATAAATTAATAAATTTAAAAAAAGGATGTTCATTCTCACTACTCTTCTACTCTTATTCAGCATTTTATTGGAAGTTCTAAGCAGGGCAGTTAGGCAGGGGAAAAAATATCTTAATTGGAAGGGGAGAGTTAAAACTTTCTCAGTTTATAGATGTGACATGCTATACATGAAAAAGTTGCGAGGAATTCACAAAAAGCCTATTAGAGCTAATAAACAAGTTCAGCAAGGTTGCAGAATACAAGAAAAAATGTATTACTATATACTAACAATAAACAACTGAAAGTCAAGTTAAGAAAACAATTCCGTTTTAAAAGCATGAGGAGCACCTGGCGGCTTAGTCAGTAGAGCATACAACTCTTGATCTTAGGGTTGTGAATTTGAGCCCTATGTTGGGTGTAGAGATTACTTAAGAATAAAATCTTAAAAAATAGAGTGAAAATTAATAAAATACTTAAGGATAAACTTAACAAAGTGCAAATGTTATACTCTGCAACTACAAATTATTGTGTGAAGAAATTAGAGATGTCCCAAGTAAATGAAAAGACATCCTATTTTTATGTACTGATATAATATTTATTAAGAATTAGTATTGTTGATACTCCCCAAGTTGATCTACAGATTTAACACAGTCCCTATCAAAATCTCAATTCTCTTTGAAGGGATTTGACAGACTGATCCTAAAATTCATATGGAAAAATAATCCAGAATAATAAAAATCTTAATGAGAAAGAAAAAATTTGGAGCATCCATGTTTCTTGCTTTCAAAACTTACTGCAAAGCTACCAAATGAAGACAGCGTGATCAGTGAATAGAATTGGGATTCCAGAAATAAACACATACATTTATAGTCAGTTGATTTTCAGCAAGAATGTCAGGATAATTCATTAGGGAAAGAATAGTCCTGTTCCATCAAATTGAGATGAGACAACTGGTTAACAACATACAAAAGAGTAAAATTTGACCCTTCTCTCAACTGCATATAACACTTAACTCCAAGTGGACCAGAAACCAAATATAAGTGCTAAAACTATAAAACTCTTAGAAGGTAACAGGAGTAAATCTTCATGACCTTGGATTAGGAAATGGATTCTTCGGTATGACAGCATAGCAGAAGCAACAGAATTAAAAATAGTTGAATTAAACTGGCTCAAATCAAAAACTGTGCTTCAAAGGACAACATCAAGAAAGGGAAAAGTCAGACTATAAAATGGGAGAAAATATTTGCAAATCATCTATCTTTTAAGAGGCTCATATCCATGACGTATTAAGAACTCAGAGAACTCTTACAACTCAGCAACAATAAAAAGACAAATCCAGGCCATTATGAAATAGACATTTCTCTAAAGAATATACAAAAACAGTAAACACAAGAAGAACCTCAACATAATTTCTCTAAATTAGGGAAATGCAAATCCAAGCCAGTGCTACCACTTCGTGCCCATGAGGATACCTAATAAATAAAAAGATAGACTATAACAAATGTTGGTGAAGATACAGAGAAATTGGAGCTCGTACACTGCTGGTAGGCGTGTAAAATTGTACAGCCATTTGGAAAACAGTTTGGCCTTTCCTCAAAAGGATAAATATAGGGTGACCAAAAGACCAAGCAATGCTATTCTGCATACACTCAAGAGAACTGAAAACATATGCACACAAAAACTTGTATATAAATACTTACAGCTGCATTATTCACCAAAAGTGCAAACAACCCAAGTGTTTGTCAACTGACCAGTGGATGGATAAGCGAAATGTGGTTTATCCCTACAGTGGAATACTATCTGACCACAAAAAGGAATGAAGTACTGATTCGTGGTGCAACATGGATGAACCATGAAAACATTAAACTTGGTGAAAGAAACCAGACACATAAAATCACATATTGTATGACCCCCGCCCCCCGCAGGCAAACCCATAGAGATAGAGACAGACTAGTTGTTAGGGGCTAGAAGAGGTCACACAGAGGAATAACTGCTAATTAGTATAAACTTCCTTTTTGGGGTGATAAAAACATTCAGACTTGAGGTAACGGTAATGGTTGCACAATTTTTGAACATACTGAAAACTACCAGACTGTATACTTTAAAAAGGTGAATTTTATGATGAAGTATATCTCAGTCTCTTACAAGAAGCATAGGTGTATAATTCTTCCATTTTTTCCCCTGGAGTTCTGAATCTTTCAAATTTTCATATTTACTCTTGTGACCCACAGGAGTCACAGGTAGGAACCTTTGAATTCATATAGTCTTTAGTGTTCCTTTCTAGTGTACTTTGTGACTTCCTACATCAGCAATTCAAGCTATTTTAGAATAAAGAAAATCATTTCCTTCAACAGTGTTGCTATAATTCTCAACAGTAGGATTCATAACTATATAGCATATTCTTTAAGGGATTGATTCATTCTCTGAATACTAAGAATGTGTATTTGTTTAGTATTTGTACTTTGAGTAATAGTTCATTGTCATCATACCCTTATTTGAAGACATTTCAGATACAAAATCTTACTAACATAATACTGTAGGAAATTTAAGCATAAAAAACATTGAATTTGCAAATGTCTGTTAAGAGTGTGGTTTGAAAATTATGAAGTACATTTTTATAAAAAGTAATGTTATAAATAATTATTACTATTATTTCAAGTGGCAGGTAGGTTTAGGCCAGTTCATAAAAGTCTATAAAATACATAATGAATGGTTACAATTAAGAAGATTGAAATAATACTTTCTTTTTTTTTTTAATGTTTTATTTATTTCTAGGAGAGAGAGAGAGAGAGAGAGAGAGACAGCGTGAGCAGGGGAGGGTCAGAGAGAGAGGGAGTCACAGACTCCGAAACAGGCTCCAGGCTCTGAGCTAGCTGTCGGCACAGAGCCCAACGCGGGGCTCGAACCCACGAACCGCGAGATCGTGACCTAAGCGAAAGTCGGACGCTTAACCCACTACGCCACCCAGGCGCCCGAAATAATACTTTCAAAATACCAGTAGTTAAACAAAGCAGGAGAAGTAATTCTATCTCCCAGGGGTTACTAAACCTTTTTTTCCATGAAATATCTCATTATAGGTATTTGCTAAACAGTATGGAACCTCTCTTCAAAAGAATGTACTGAATTTTTCATACACTTTCAAGGGATTCACAACCATCTTCCTTCAGCAGACATTTGGGAAAAGTGTGTGTATTAGTCTGCTTGGGATGCCATAACAAAATACCACAGACTGGGTGGCCTAAACAATACAAATTTATTTTCTCACAGTTCTGGAAGACTAGACGTTCAAGATCAAGGTGCCATTAGTGTTGGTTTCTGATGAGATTTTCTTCTTGGCTTGCAGTGCCCTCATATGACCTCCTCTCTGCACAGATGGAGAGAGATTTCTTCTGTCTCTTAGGAAACCAGTGTTATTAGATTAGGTCCCCACTTTATGACTTCTTTTAGCCATAATTATCCCCCTTGTCACATTAGGATTGGAGCCTTAACATAGGAATTTTAGGTGACTCAGCTAATATTTAAAACAGTGTACTAGTCTGTACCTTACTTTGGCCAGACCAAAAGAAGTAACTGTGTTGTAGTGGCTTCAGAAAAAAAAAGAGGGGCATGGGGCTGGCTCAGCCAGGAGAGCATGTTATTCTTGGTCTTGAGGTTGTGAGTTTGAACCCCACGTTAGCAGTAGAGTTTATTCTAAAGAAAAAAAGATGAGATTGTACTACAGTCAGAGAGCTTAACACCTAAAGATTCAACAGTAATTAAACAAAATACTGATATGCCTTCACAACATGAAAATCTGGAAAGATAGATAGTCCAGGGAGGTTATTAAGATCTCAGAAATAATTTCTGGTTATTAAAATTTCCAAACCCAAAAGGAATGAATGGTGAAGAAATCTAAAGAAATTAACTGGTTGCTCAATGACTTCAGACTAATTAACGTATTCCCAAGATAGAAAGGATATTTAACCAAGAATAGATTATAAATATCTATTCTTGTAGAGAAAATTCAGGATTGAGTTGAACAAAAAACCAAGAACAGCAAAATGATCTTTGAAACATTTGTAGAATAAAGAATAACAGAAAGATAGAGCTATTGCTTGGATAGATAGTTAATACTGGTAATGTTTACGTCCTTTCCATCAAAATGTGCTCTTCAAACTGAAAGGACACAAGTGCAAATATTATAGGAGTTCATTCAAGTATTATGAATTACTTCAAGAGTTCTGACTTAGAAACTAAAATAATTCCAAGGAATGAGAGGAGGAAAAAAAGGTCAGAAGACTGGAAGAGGAAGTACAATTTTGATTTTCCAAACCAGGAAGCATTAGAATTCTATTAGCCAACAACTACCAATAGTTCCCTGGGGCAGATGATGAATAGAGAAGAGAATATAGGAAAATATAGAAGAATATATAGGAGAGAAAATAAATCTATAAGTTATATAGATTTGGTAATAACAAAGAGAAACCGTTTCCTTATTGATCATTACACTAGTAGAAATGTTCTACACAAATGTGTATTAACTTCTACAAGGGTCCAACAAATTGTCTTACACCCTTTGTGCAGTTCAGAAAAATTTGGTCTGGATACTAGAACAATGAAAATAGGTTGTCCTTCAATGTAGCAGGGTCCAAAAAAATCTCTAGGCAGAAAGCTAGTGCTATAAAAGAGCTCATCTTAATTTGTTTCCCTTTTCTCAGAGATCATAGTCTTATACTGCATGTTGTCCAAGTGTCTGAATCTTTTTCACGTGTTTTTTCCACCTTTTTTAGTTGTTGATAGCAGATCTACTGATCCATTACCAATTGCTCTGTCAGGAGCAACAGCAGGAGTTCTGTGTCTGAGTTTTTAAATATCTTTTTTTGTTGCTGCTAAAGATGGGTCTCAGTTTTCTGAGTGGTTGTTTGTATTTACAAAGGCTTTTGATCTCCCTATGCTTATCTTATATCCTGCTACTTTACTAATTTTTCGTATTTAAATTATTTCTCTGTTGACTGCTTTGTGCTTTCCAAAAAGATAAATCATCTATAGATAGATGCAGTTTTACCTCCTTTTATGTTTGTAATTGTTTTTTCTTGTCTAATTGCATTAGCTAATAGTAATAACTATAGTGGGCACCCCTGTCTTCCATTCCTATTTTCGGCAGAGAAGTCTCTAGGGCTTCCCACTTGAATAAGAAGCTTGGCAATTTTATTTTGTTTTTGTATGTTTGTTTCTGTTTTATGTGTTTTTTATTATTTTCTCAATAGATTGTCAACTCTTTGGGGCAGGGACTATGCCGCGTATGTACTGACCTACCATTCTTTTATTTAAACAGATATAGATCAAGTATCTCTTATTATGGGTTATGTTCTATGCTAGCCACTTGGCAAAACAAAACAAACCCAGCTATGTCCCATCACCATATCATACCACCTCCCCCCAAACCCTGCTGCCAAGATTAAGATCTGATGGGAAATACAGACATTGAACAGATAACACAAGTGTGGTAAATTTTCAGAAAGTGACAGTTTTAGATACTATAGGAGCCTATAACAGAATGACCTAACTTGGTACAGGAACATCAGGTGATATGTCCCTAAAGAAATATATTAAAGGAAAGTCTAAAGACAAGAGACAGCTGACACTTTTCTAAGAGAAATCCAGTATTTCTGGACAGAAGAAATAGAGTGGATCACAAGGATGAAGTTTTTGCAGTAGTTAGATAGAACTGGACTGTAGAGAGTTTAGTAAGCCCTGTTAGGATTTTGGACTTTTTCCTTTAATATGGCAGCAAAGTAGGAATGATGTTTGCTTTTGTGTGTGTGTGTGTGTATATATATATATATACACACACACACACACATATATATGTATATATATGTATGTTTGATAACTGTTCTCACTGCACATAGAAAACGAAATTGTAGGATGCTGAGTATATGTTACTTGTAAATGCTGCCCATTAACTTTTAAACCAGTGACTTTCCCACATACAACTTGAAATCGCTGAGGGAGCAAGTTTTAACTCTGAAAGCTAAGTACTGTTTTTTTTGTAAACAAGAAATACATTCATTCTGAATTCTTTTTAAAAAGTAAGGAACACAAACTTGTTAGTGCCTGTGGATTTGAATTTTCAATTCATCCCATTACTGGCTTTTTGAAAAAATTACTAAATTGCTAGAAGCTTTGGTTTTCTCGTCTCTAAAAGGAAGTGTTGTTTTAAGGATGAGCTGAGGGAAAGCTTGTAAAGCACTTTGGATTTGGCTGGCACATAACTGTCAAATCTTAACTCTATTTATTAGCTATTCTTTAAGAACTTCAGTACTTAAATGAGCATAAATAAACAGAACATTACAAAACAGCAAAGATGCAGACCATGCATGTAGGCATTCTCTTAATGACGTCCTGCTTATTCAGGTGAGGAAACCATGTCTTAGGAGTAGTTTAATTAAGGTTCATGACTAAATAAATAGTAGAGTTGGGGATGATTCCTGGGAGTCTGGTTCCACAGCTCAGACTTCCCTCCTTCTGTGGCCTCTCTTCTACAACAGTATCACTTTTGGAAGATTCTTTCTCTTTCATTTGACTGCAATAAAAAATTACAAAGCCATGTTTCATTTTGGAAAGAAAAATAATAAATAAGGGAGATTGATTGCCTTTGGTATTTGGTTAGTGGGACTAAAAAAAAAATTTTAAGCCATAATATATTATTTCCTGATTTAGGTGATAATAAAACATTTTCCTGCTTGAAAACTATTTTTTTAGGAGTTCTTAATTAGCTGATCCGTTAGGTGATTAGCTATTAGTGTATAGTGATAGAAGTAATGTTTTATCAGACTATATGTTTTTCTAATACATGTTACCTCTAAAGGGGACTGCTGTGAACATCTAACATGGCTGTATTGAACACTGCAGTTACAGTAAGGACACTGTATATGTACATCCTCATGGGTGGGGTTTTCTTCTCTTGAGGACTGATGAGGGACATTAGGGATAATGTAATTTGATTTGGGGGAACCATCTGCTTATAATATCGAAATAATTGTGTTACATAACTGTCATCTTTGTAAAAATACTTTTTTAGAATGGCAGTATATGTAAAGTAGCTCACTTACTTCTAGTGTTACTTAACAAGAAAGGGAAGGGTTCGACTCTCTTTTGCACTGCTGGTGGGAATGCAAACTGGTGCAGCCACTCTGGAAAACAGTATTGAGGTTCCTTAAAAATTTAAAAAAAGAACTTACCTACGTCCAAGCAATTGCACTACTAGATATTTATCCAAGGGATACAGGTGTGCTGTTTTGAAGGGGCACATGTACCCCAATGTTTATAGCAACGCTATTGACAATAGCCAAAGTATGGAAAGAGCCCAAATGTCCATCGACGGACGAATGGATAAAGAAGTTGTGGTATAGATATATAATGGAGTATTACTCGGCAATCAAAAAGAATGAAATCTTGCCATTTCAACTACATGGATGTAACTAGAGGGTATTATGCTAAGTGAAATTAGTTAGAGAAAGACAAATACATGATTTCATTCATATGAGGGATTTAAGATACAAAACAGATGAACATAAGGGAAGGGAAGCAAAAATAATATAAAAATAGGGAGGGGAACAAAACATAAGAGACTCTTATACAGAGAGAATAAGCAGAGGGTTGCTGGAAGGGTTGTGGGAGGGGGAATGGGCTAAATGGGTAAAGGGCACTAAGGAATCTACTTCTGAAATCATTGTTGCACTATATGCTAGCTAACTTGGATGTAAATTTAAAAGTAAATTAATGAATTAAAAAATTTCTTTAAACAGGGAAGGGCGCCTGGGTGGCTCAGTCAGTTGAGCGTATGACTCTTGATTTGGAGTCAGGTCGTGATCCCAGAGTCCTAGGATCAAGCTCCACGTTGGACTGCACATAGAGCGTGGAGCCTGCTTGACATTCTCTCTTTCCCTCTGCCCTTCTCCCCTGCTTGCACTCAATAAAATAAAATAAAATAAAATAAAATAAAATAAAATAAAATAAAAGCTGTGTGATGTTAACAGAAATAATCATTGATTTTTTTTAACTTCTAAATAGGATTCTTTTAAGGAAGAATAAATGTATGAGAAATTAGCAGTGTCATATTTTGTTTTCAGGTATTGTTTATCAGTTTTTAAGTAGTAATATGTTTATGAAATTACAATATTTTATAATATTTCAAAATATTTATCAGACTTCCACTTATTTAGAATGGTGAAAAGTGAACTATATTCTCTTCACCTATGTTTTTAGTAATATTAATAAAATTTTTAAAGAAATCCACACCTGTTACAACAAATTCAGTCAATGCTGAAGTATAGAAACCATGTCTTTCTCTTTAATTTCATTCCCAGGGGTTTTCTTCCACAATTTATATATACCCATAGACTCTTTAACATATATATAAGTATATATACATATGTATATCATATGCTTATATAAATGTACTTATACATTTAGCTCTGCATACATGATTTTTAGTTAAAATTAGATCATATTTCTAATCAGATCATATTTTAATCTTACTCTGAAGCATGTAACTTAATGTGCATATCTTTCCAAGTTAGTACATATAGAATTCAGTTTATTGAATATTTTATTGTAAGGTTATATTAGTTTATTCATTTCCATGCTGATAGATTTTTTAATTCTTTTTTTTTCTATTTTAGAGAATTTTACTAAGCATTATGGGAGATAGGTATTATCTTCTCCATTTTAGAGAAGAAGTTAAGACACAAGGAGGTTAGGTATCTTGGCCTAAATTGTACAGCAAGTTAGTGGTAGGGCTGGTGTTAGAACCTTGGCAATCCAGTTCAGAATCCACTTAAATGCTTCATTATGTTACTCTTCTTTTTCTGCCTATCCTTAGTCTTATCTACTGAATTGGGGGGTAAAATCAATGTATGAAATATATTTAATATTAAAACTCTCCTGAGGATAAGTTAATATGCTACCTTAGGATATTAGAAACCTCAGGGTCACAGATTACACAGGTATAATTTGTGGTTGTGTCTAATATAATAAGTAGAAGGTTTGAACCATTGATATACATACAAATCTCTGGGAGTGGGGGAGCATCTTGTTAAAATGTACCTTCTGATTCAGTAATCTGGGGTGGGACCTGAGACTACATTTCTAATAAGTTTCTGCTGATGCCAGTATTGCTGATCTGTTTGTGAGTAGCAAAACTTTAGGCAATTTATACAGACCTCTGGCAAATCTTTTTGGCTTTATTGAATCAGTTTTTACATCATTTTATTTATGGTACCAATTTTTATAAGTTTTAAGTGTCAAAGAAATATGTGGGGGTTTCTAGTCTCAATTCTATGTCTGTAGCATTTAACATTGCTGGGAAAAATAAATTGTGGTTTCTGTAGTATTAATGTATAATACTTAACTGTAATCAGATTTATTTATGTACTAAATACAGCTTACACACCTTTGTCACCATTTCCATTGTATCATTTTTAATGGAGGGAAACATTTATTTTCATTCTGAAGGCTATCAACTGTAGTTGAGCTAAGAGGTTGTTTTCTGGCTATTATTTTCTTCTTTGGTAATAGCGTATTTTACACAATTACAAAAGTGAATACTTGTTCAGTGCTATGCGCCACGTACTGTATCAAGTGCTTAATTGGCATGATTTGACTTCATCATCATGACCTCCCTCATTTATGCATTCATCAGCTCTTCGAGCACCTGCTCTGTTCCAGGAACTGTGCAGGCAATGGTGAGCCAAATAAACAGAGATTCTGCTCTCCTGGAGCCTAGTGCTTTGGGGGGTGCTGTACAATAATCAGGCAATCCCAGAAATGTGATGGTTGTAAAAGACAGGTTGTTAATTGCTGTGCTTGCCATTGTCTCTACTCTTTCAACCCTCAGAGAAAATTCTGCCTTAGCCCTCTCATCTCCCTACCTAGTTTCCTCCCCGGTCCCACTGCAAGAATTCTTTCTCTGCCAGCTGGATTCCTAGGTTGTTGTGATGCCAAACCGACCTAATGATTAGAGAGAGACTAAACTTTACAAGTAAAGATGAGCAATTTGTACAAGAAAAAAAAGAATACCTTAAGGGACATTGTTCACGTTAATTGAAGGAGTATATATCCTCAACACTTTAAATGGGAGCTTGAGGTGACCCTCAGTAACTTATTTCAGTTATTTTAATGCTTCCATGTTGCCCAACTCTGTGGTAAGAAGCATAGGAAATCAGCAGATACCAAAACAGGGTGTAATTCTGTCCCTACTCTTAAGACCATTAGAATTGTTGATGAGAAGAAGTTGAAAGATGTAGAAAACCATGTAAGACAGTATTATTTTTTAAGTACCAACACGTATGACCCCTAAGCAGTAAGCACACTGTGGACTAACATGTTCTTGGTGAAATGCTGCTTTGAAGAAGTATGTGATTCTCTTTTCCAGTAATAATTCTGAGTTCTCTTCTGACAGAAATTTTTTTCCGATATTAGATCTATACATTTGGTCTTCATATATATAATACTACATTGTTGTGATTTCCAAAATGTTCTGTTATCCCTCCTATTGTTATAATTTGGGGCTTCATTGTATTGTTTTGGAGATTATTATAAGAGATTTTAGATCCTGAATACTACAAGTAGCTCTAGGTAGTTGTTTTTCTTTTAAAGGTAGAATCTGAAAAAAAAACTATAAATTTTATCTTGGAAATTAGTTTATTATTATGTTTAATTTTAGGAAATGGTGCTCTTGCAGAACATTCTGAAAATGTGCATATTTCAGGAGTGTCAACTGGTAAGTCATTTTTTTGTAATGTTTAAATTTCATGCATGACTTATATGGTAAATATTGAAAGCCACCTGGTATCTTACAAAGTGTTATTTGGCTATAAAAATTATTACTGCTTTTTGCAGCATGTAATAAGGAATGAAGTAACTGGAACATGGAGAAATTCTCATAAGATAAAATTGATCCTTGCGTGCCCATGGATTGATTATACTCTTCCAAACAGATGGCATAATTATTTTTTCTTATAAACATTGAACCAAAAAAATAAAAGTTAGCTTAACTTGAATTTTTCTTTCCATACAAAGTTATATGAAATGAAATTTACTAAAATGTAATTTTGAATGCTGTTTCCAGTATTAGAGCCTGAGAAAAGCATTTTGCTTGATTTTTTTATTTGAGTACTACTGTACATAAAATACACAATTTATGTTCTCAAAAAGCAACCCAACAACATATTTGTATCCATGATATTCAGAAACTTGTCAAGTTCAATGCATTTTTCTCCTACTCCTCTAAGCTTTTATAACTTAATAATTACAGGCCTATTAATAGTATAATTTTCATTCTTAACCTGACTTCCATAGCTTTGTTTCCATTTTTGCTGTGTCAACTGTAATTAGGAGAGCAAAATCTTTTATTTTTGCATTTATTGAAATATAATTTCTTACCATTGTTTTAGTTATATTATTGTTTCCCTTTAATCTTGATGAGTTTTATGTGGTTAAAAAATTACACTTTGTGTATTTGTCAATCTACTGGTTGATTTCTGCATGTCATCCTGTACTTTGGTTATTTTTTCCTCACATGAAGTAAAACTGAGATTTCCTCTTTTGTTTTATGTGTGATTTTATATTCAGAAACCTAATAGACTTAACAAAAGCTCTTAAGAGTTAGTTTGCAGACCCAAATGCTTTGACAAGTGTGGTTTTCTGAAAAATGGAGGCATGTGCCTCAGTTTGTTTCAGTGTTCTTTAGTCTTCTAGTTCTGTGTGATTTTCTGCATATTAAGCAAAAATAAGCTTATTTTAAAAATGACTTTAATTTTCTCCCTTTTTCTATTTTGAATAGTTAATGAGAATTATGATTATTTCTCCACATTGTCACTATAAAGAAGATTGTATACAAACATTTTAATTTACACAATCAAACGATCTTGTCTAATTCAGCAATTTTTAGAATTTTAGGTTTAGGGACCCTTTTAATTTCGAAAAAAATTTTTTAACGTTTTATTTATTTCTGAGAGAGAGAGAGAGACAGACAGACAGACAGCGTGAGCAGGGGAGGAGGGTCAGAGAGAGAGGGAGACACAGAATCTGAAACAGGCTCCAGGCTCTGAGCTAGCTGTCAGCCCGATGCGGGGCTTGAACCGTGAGATTATGACCTGAGCTGAAGTCGGACGCTTAACTGACTGAGCCACCCAGGCGCCCCATTTTTTTTTTTTTTAATTTTTTTTTTTTAACGTCTAGGGACCCTTTTTAATTAAGCTTTTAAAACATTGAAGACTGTGTTAACCTGCCCAGGCTGCCATAACAAAATACCGCAAACTGAGTGGCCTGTGTAATAGATACATTTATTTTCTCATAGTTCCAGAAGCTACCAGTTTAAGACCAAGGAACTAACAGCATTAGTTTCTGGTGAGATCTCCCTTCCTAGCTTACAAATGGCCACCTTCTTGCTGTGTCTTCACGTGGCCTTACATCTGTGTGCAGAGAGGTCCGTAGTGTGTCTTCCTCTTCTTATAAGGACCCTCGGTCCTATAGGATTAGATCCCACCCATATGACCTCATTTAACCTCATTTTACCTCCTTAAAGGCTCTATTTCCAAATAGAGACATATTGCACTTCAACAAACGAGTTTGAAGGGGAGAGACCCAGTTCAGTCTGTAACAAAGACTTCAATTTTTTTTATGTAGGTTCTAGCTATTGATATTTACTGTATTTGAAATTAAAACTGAGAAATTGTTTTAAAATGCATTAATTTATTTGCAAATAACAGTAATGAATCTATTGCATGTTTACCTTAATAAAATACTTTTATAAAAAATGAATTTTTCAAAACAAACATCAATAAGAAGGATGGCTTGTTTTATAATTTTGCAGAGTCTGTAAAGAATAGCTTAAGAGAATAAAGCTGGATCCTCAGAGGTATTTCTTCCTCCAGTCTTTTGTAGTATGTTATTTTGTTTGATATATGTGAAGACAGTCCAGTTTTACACTGATGTATAACTGGTAAAAGGAGGAGTATTTTATTTATTTATTTTTAAAAAATTTAATGTTTATTTTTGAGAGAGAAACAGAGCGTGAGCAGGGGAGGAGCAGAGAGAGAGGGAGACACAGCTCTGAGCTGTCAGCGCAGAGCACAATGCGGGACTCAAACTGAACAAACCATGAGATCATGACCTGAGTTGAAGTCAGACACTTAACTGACTGAGCCACCCAGGTGCCCCAAAAAGAGGAGTATTTTAATAGCCTTTTCAGATAATTGTGAATATTCTTCTTTGCTGTTATACTGAAATCCAACAATTTGTAGTTTGAAGTTAGTTCTGAGTGGAATCTGAATGAACTTTTATTGTCTGTTACATAAAAACCCAGTTGGCCTTTCTTGCCCTTGGGATGGGATTTTTTTTTTTTTTTTTTTACTATGCATTATTTTGTACTATGCAGTAGTAATTTACAAAATAATGGTTTTCTGAGTTAGGCAGATTTATATGGAGTATGAGAGTTATGGAAAGATTCAGTATTAGGCTCAGAATTTTGCTTCAACTCATCAAGATTAGATTCTACTTCATAATGTTTATGCTTGCTTGAAATTAGACTACAAAGCTACTAAGCTTTGATATTTGTTGGACATGAAAATTACCCTTAAATAGATTGCCTGTTTAAAAAATGTTCAGTTTAAAAATTCAGCACTTAGAAAATACAGTTTTGCATATATTAATCTTATTTATTTTCTTTAATCTTGTTTATTTTCTACTTCTGTATTTCAGACATATATGTATTTAGAAATGTATATTCATTTGCTAGCCTGTCATAAAGTACTGTAAACCAGGTGACTTTACAGGTTTATTTTCTCATAAGTCTAGAGGCTAAAATCTGAGATCAGTGTGTTGTTAGAGTTGGTTTCTTCTGAGGCCTCTTTCTTTGGCTTGTGGGTGTCCGTCTTCTCTGTGTATCTTCACATGGTCTTCCCTCTGTCTATCTGTGTTCTAATCTCTTCGTATAAGGACACCAGTCATGAGGACCCACCCATGTGACCTCATTTTAATTTAATTATCTCTTTAAAGATTCTGTCTCCAAACCTAGTAACATTCTGAGGTACTAGAGGTTAGGACTTTAACATAGGAGTTTTGGGAGGGTGAAACAATTCAGCCCATAGCAAAATGTGTATTCTAATGAAATGTTTATGCATCAGATTTATGCATCAGTAAAATGTTTAATTTCAGAGGTCACTGAAACCTTATTAATGATTTATTGTTTTTCCTGAAGGTTGTTCTTATAAAATCTTTCTTCTATGGAAAGAGAATAATATGATATCTATTCCAGTTATACCATTCAAAGTAAATGTATGCTGTCTCAAAAGGTCCTCTCACATACACAGATTCAGTGTGGGTTTGCTGTGGTCAGTGTGCAGCTATAGGAAATGTAATGCTTGATGTAGTGTGATCTCTCTGAACTCTCTGCATCTCTGAGTGGAATGAGCGTCCCTTCAGTGCTGGTCTAAACAGAGAACCAGCCTTCGGAAGAACCTCTAAATGTAGGACTTGCTTTCTCTTGAGACCAGCAAGCAGCAGAAGTGGCTTCCGCTTTGCAGCTGCTCTCTCCTTACCTCTGCTACTCTCTCTGATGGTGCTCTGTGCTCTTGTCCGGTTCAGTCATTCTGTGCTTTTTGGAAATTGCAGTGACAGTTTTAGAAATAATTTTAACTTGCCTACATTAGTGTTTCCACGTAGCTTCTTGTCCAAATCAGGACACTTGTAGGGTGAAAGGGTAGACTATTTTTATTATTCTGGCACTACAGACAAAACCAGGACTGTCTCAGGCAGTGTAGGATATAAGGTCACTCTATGTGAGGGGCGCCTAGGTGGCTCGGTCAGTTAAGCATCATACTCTTGATTTCATCTCGGGTCATGATCTCATGGTGAGTGAGATCAAACCCCTTGTTGGGCTCTGGGCTGACAGTGTGGAATCTGCTGGGGATTCTCTCTCCCTCTCTCTCCCTGCCCTACCTTCCCCCACTTGCTCTCTCTCTCTCTCTCAAAATAAACAACTTTTTAAAAAATTCACCCTACATGTAATGAATTAAATTTAATTTAGCATATATTAAAGTACCTTATGTGGACCTTGTGGCAAGAAGAGTGAGAATGAGAAATTAGTAAAATATTCTTATCTCAAGGAACTTATTTAATGGAGGAAGTAGACATGTATAAAATGCACCTGTAATGTCTTAATGTAATAAATCCTAGAGTGAAATAATAAGCATATTAATTGAGATAATGAATTTATAAAAGACCTATTTATAAAAGACCTACTTATTTATTCATGTGAATTTTGAGAATTCATATGAATTATAGGAATGATTAATTTCTTTTTTTTTTCTTTTTACAAATAGTTTATTGTCAAATTAGTTTCTACATAACACTCAGTGCTCATCCCCAAAGTGCCCTCCTCCATGCCCATCCCCCCCTCCCCCCCACATCCATCAGTCCTCAGTTTTTGTCAGCATTCAAGAGTCTCTCATGGTTTGCCTCTCTCCCTTTCCCCCACCATTTCCGCCCTTCTTCTCCCGCTTGTTCCTCCGTCAAGTTCCTCCTAATCCTCCTATACGTGCACACATATGATATTTGTCCTTCTCTGCCTGACTTATTTCGCTCAGCATAACACCCTCAAGGTCCATCCATGTTGCTACACATGGCCAGATTTCATTGTTTCTCATTGCCATGTAGTTTTCCATGGTATAGATAAACCACATCTTCTTGATCCATTCATCTGTTGATGGACACTTAGGCTCTTTCCATGTTTTAGCTATTGTGGAGAGTGCTGCTATGAACATTGGGGTACATGTGCTCCTATGCCTCAGCATTTCTGTATCCCTTGGGTAAATTCCTAGCAGTGCTATTGCTGGGTCATAAGGGAGTTCTATTGTTAGTTTCCTGAGGAACCTCCACACTGTTTTCCAGAGGGGCTGTACCAGTTTACATTCCCACCAACAGTGTAGGAGGGTGCCCGTTTCTCCACATCCTCGCCAGCATCTAGAGTTCTCTGATTTGCTCATTTTAGCCACTCTGACTGGCGTGAGGTGGTATCTCAGTGTGGTTTTGATTTGTATTTCCCTGATGAGGAGGGATGCTGAGCATCGTTTCATGTGTCTGTTGGCCATCTGGATGTCCTCTTTGGAGAAGTGTCTGTTCATGTCTTCTGCCCATTTCTTCACTGGGTTGTTTGTTTTTCGGGCGTGTAGTTTGGTGAGTTCCTTATAGATTCTGGATATTAACCCTTTATCTGATATGTCATTTGCAACTATCTTTTCCCATTCCGTTGGTTGCCTATTAATTTTCTGGGTTGTTTCCTTGGCTGTGCAGAAGCTTTTAATCTTGATGAGGTCCCAACAGTTTATTTTTGCTCTTGATTCCCTTGCTTTTGGGGATGTGTCAAGTAAGAAGTTGCTGCGGTGGAGGTCAAGGAGGTTGTTTCCTGCTTTCTCCTCTAGGGTGTTGATAGTGTCCTGTCTCACGTTCAGGTCCTTTATCCATTTTGAGTTGATTTTTGTGCATGGTGTGAGAAAATGATCTAGTTTCATTCTTCTGCATGTTGCTGTCCAGTTCTCCCAACACCATCTGTTAAAAAGGCTGTCTTTTTTCCATTGAATATTCTAGGAATGATTAATTTCTAATTGACAGTATATTTTTGGTTCTTATGCTTTGGGATAATTTGTTTCTAATTTTAATAATTTTACTCATTTTTGTCTTCCTCCTCCTTAAATCTTTGCCAAGAGAGAGAAGTCTTTGTCCTTATGCTGGTTCTTACGTTACAAATATTGGCATAAGAAAACATAAATTATCAAAAAGCATATATCAGGTGATTTTACAATGGGGAAGCATTACTGGATAATATTTTATTTTCTATACATGTTTTATTTAGAACTTTTCATGGCCCAGAATTTTAAGTCTGCCTTCATATACACAATAGAGGAAGCAGAAAGACAAATGGCATTTTTGTAAATCTAATAATATGTGAAAATCATGAAATTATATGAACTGCCAAGTAACTTAATTGTGTATGTTGATAGAGTACAAAGGCTATTTTGGTGTTCTTTTTTTAAAAATGTCTAAATCAGCTGTCTCCTGTTCTCCCTTTAAATGTCTAAATTTGTAAAACAGCTAAGTTACTGCTCATCTGTGTAGAATGAGACATTTCTTTGGTGAGATTGATTTATAACAAGACCTTTGCATAAGTTAAACCAGTCTATCTGACTTTTTGAATTTATCTGCTTTAAACTGAATTTTACTCTATGATCTGTGATATTTATTTCAATCTGAATATTTCTGCAAATGATTTGATTATGTCCTCCTTATTGTTAATTACTTCCAAATCAAAGTTTTTACTTGTTTTCACAAATTTTACTTATTCATTGTGCAAGGTTGATTAAACATTTAGAAAAACATGGAAAAAGAGCAGGAAGATTAAGAAACTCACCCATTAACCCTGCATTATTAGTAGTATAATTAGTAGTAGTATTTTATTTCATTTGGCCTTTTTCTGTACATACCTTAAAAATAATTGTATATGCATTTGAATTATAACAAGTTTTTGTCTCCTGCCCTTTAGAATACATTTTTTCATAACCATTATTTTAATACCTGTATAAAATTCCCATTAGATGGCTATGTTGTAGTGTTCTTTAACATATCAATGGATTGTTTCCAATGGTTTTTTCCTAGTCTGGGTCATGGTGCAAGGGATATACTAATATATATATAGCCTTTTTTTATTAGCATAGATTTCTAGAAGTGGAATTGGTGTATCAAAGGTCATAAATAATTTAATTTAGAAACCTTTTGACAGATTGCTTTCAAAAAGGAGTATACCAATTTACACAGCTGTCTGTAGTATAAAGTCCCAACCTTTTATTTTCCGCAGACTGTTCAGAAATGTAATTGTTTACTTCTCTTTTTGATTCATGGCTGAAGAGTTGTGGCATTGCATAGAATGAGAGCATGAGATTGGCTTTCTTTTATAGTTAGGCAAAACTACCCAGAAATTTAAAGAAGATTTTCTGGTTGCTAATAGGAACAGATGTTGGAAATTGCTTCTTTCTCAAATAGAACATTTTTACATATGAGGATTAACACATTATTCCCAAGCCTCTAGTGATAAAGCTTCTAAATGCCTCCCTTATAATACCTGTAGCTGAGGTTAGCTTTATCTTCAGTCTACTGTACATTTAACTTGCAATTGTTTGTCCCGCATTTCTGGGAGTGAGAAAGAGGATGTCTACTTAGGAAATTTCTCTTTTAAGAATTACCAGAGTATATAAAATAGATTTCAAATAATTTTTAAGTACGGTTCTCCCTTTATTTCATCAGAATTTTTATTCTATTAAATTCATTACCTTTGTGTTTATGTATTTGCATTTTATAGTTTCTATTATAGTACTCAAAGGCCTAGCCTACTGCTGATCCTGTAACCTTTTCAAAACAAATAATGAGTTATGGCCTTTTAAATTAGGATATATTATTTTCTGAATTGCAATTATTTTGCTTACAAGCTGATTAGTAATATTTTGCATTAGTGTTAGAGCACTGGAGTAAAGTAGCTTTTGTTTTTAGCCACCATTTGGGGCTTAAATACTATAACGTAGTATTTTGAAGTTTCCCTGGAAGAGCATCCATACTGATAACACTTTAATTATCCTAGAATTTTCAGATCTTCCAAAAAGAAATAAAGCCTGAAGTCTAATTATTCAATAGCAGTTTACAATTAATGTTAGATATAGAGAAGTTGCATGAATAAAGCAGCAGATCTAAGTGGTCCTTTGTACTTTTCATTTGTGATTTTAATATTATTTAAAATTATTCAAGCAAATATGGACCTCCTCCTAATCTTACTAAAAAGAATTTCACCAGTTCTTTTGACCAATATTATATGTTGTGTCTTTTATCCATGTTTCAAATGGAGAGGGGAAAGAAAGTTTATTATATTTTAGGTGATGATACTAAACCCATTAGGGTTTTTAGGATTTCAGAATCTAAAAAATAGAACTTAATGTGAACTCAGGAAACTGTCTTTTCAAATGAATAAAGTGAGTAGAGAAGACAGAGTTCATTTTTTAAAAAAATAATACACATGGTTAAGATACTGTTAATTTTTAAAAGCATTGCCTGCCTTCAGAGAATTTCTTTATGAGATGCGTAAGCTTCTGATGTAGAGTATTCCTTGAAACTTTAGAAAAAGTAATGGTAGTATTATAACTTTATGTATTGTACTTTTATATGTATTACATAGTACATAGTATATAATTAAATATCGTATGATGTTTTATTATACAATAATATATTTTATGTGAAGCATATTTCTCTATTATATAATCATAATATTTCATGTATTACCATGTCTTTATGGAACAATTGCATATTTATAACAAGATTATTACATAGTATAATTTTATATTATATTATTATAAGAAACCGTGTTAAAACAGTAAGTGTGAGCACCGGGACCATGGACAGAACAGGTTGTAACGTGACTGAAGTGTGTGATGCCTAGATGGTGGAAGTGTAACTCACCCACTCGAGTGAGCGGGCCAGATCTTATGAAGGTATAACACGTTGCATTCAAACGTCTGACGTTTTCCTTTCTACTCTGTAACTTTGAGAATATTCTTTTTCTACTTTGAGAATAATTCTTCAAAGTGTGATAGCATGTGAATTAGTTGTGATTTTGCAAAATCACATTTGCTAAAACGTGATTGTGCAGCTGTTGTGCAAGAGCCAGTCACTTGGCGGATGAGCGGAATGGACTTTGGATTTCAGTTGACTAATAGGTCCGTAAAAGTTAGGGGTGGTGTGATCGTAAACTGCTGTCCTGGAAATACACTATCCAGAACCAAGTAGATGGTGTTCTTTTTTACTCCTTTCTTAAACACACTCTGGGCAGTTTATTAATTTCTGGGCATCACTCTTGACAAGACACTAAGAGTAGGACACTACTGAAAAAAGATGTGAGCATACTAAAAAGCCATGTCAAAGCTGAGAGAGATGGCTTAGAAGATCATGTGCATCAAGGCCAATATATGTTTGCTCAGGTGCTGATGTCTGCTTTGCTTCTTCTATTTTTCCAGCAAGAATCATGGTAAACTTCAAAATTAATATTATTTCCCATTCAAGAAATAGAAGTAGTAGCTTGCTTAACGTTTTACTCTTCTGTAGTACTTAAAATTAGAAAATGTAGGTACCATATCAGTCGTTCTTATGCCCGTACAGGGAAAAATTGCCTTTTTATGGCCTTAAAAAAAGGTTTAAAAATTTGAGTCTTCTTCATTCACCTTATCTTATGCTTTGCTAGCAAAATTCAAAATTACTGTTACTACTTAAAAATTTTAGGATAGAACTACTTGGTTAGTTCTATTAAGGGTATTCCTCTTATCTTACTCATATTGTGCTATGACCCTATTGGAACTGGGAAAACTGTATGGGTTTTTTTTTTCTTTTCTATTTTTCCTCCCTTTTCCATACTTTGTGCCTCTTTTGACTTTTTAAAAAAATATTTTTTTTTTACTGCCATGTGACCCTTGATCATTGTTTGTTCGTTTTGTTCTGGACACTAGTGACCTTCAAGAAACCAAGGAGTTAACCTGCCTTGATTAGAGCTGAAGACCACATGAAACATTTTGGTCCTCAAAAAACATTATTTAAACTAATAGGAATAAATACATTGCTGCATTCATTCTTAAGTATGCTAATGCAAAGGAATATTCCTTTAATTATAAGCAGCTGGATGTAGGATTTCCTGCTCACAGTAGAAATGTGTGATTTCTGATGATAGGTTTGAAAATAATGGGAATCCTGAGTATGATAGATTGATACACCCTTTTCTGCCTGTACTGATTCTTCCCTTTCAAATGACAGTTAAAGCCTTCCCATCTTAGACTAGTAAATATTGCTATTAGGGTGCTAGTAATTGTTCCCATAAAAAAAGAGAAGTTTAGTCTTCTGACTTTCTGAAAACGTTAGAATGAAGTATGCAGTAATTTTAAGGGAATTCTACCCATGTCCAATCTCTGTCTCCTTCCAGCTCTGTCCATCCTCAGTGTGTTGACTGTCCTGACATTTTGTTATGTGACAGCTCAGCTCAGATATCAAGTATTCAAGGAGTCTGGGCAACAAAAGGTCAAAGAAATAAAATCACTGGGATGGACAACACAACCAGTCAAGTTGTAAGAAGAGAACTTTCAAACTGAAGTCATTTCTTCCTAACCATGGGCTCCTAACCATCAACTTCTGGGGAGGTTGCAAGGGCTTAGCTGTGTCACATGGGACTGTCTGACAGAGGGCCCCTCTTGTACTTCATTCATCTGCAGATTCTGACGCTCAGCTGGTACTTGCCTGATACTTGCCTCAGTGGTCAAGACTTCCTATTCAGCATGCTTGCTTCCTAAACTCTGACTGTCCACCATTAAGACTATTACCATCTTCCGTTAGTCCCCCAGCCTTCCCTGCTTTCCCCTTCTCTGTTCCTCTTTCCTGAAATATCTCCTTCAACCTTTACCACATCCTCTTACTGCCATTTTATCTCATGCCCTAAACAATTTTACCTATAATTAGCCCCAGATGTATATTTTTCTTATAAAAGGTAGGTCCTAGAATATAATTTATAAAGTCTTAATTCCAAAGAGACTTAAGAGGCAGATTAATCCTGCCGGCAGTCACTATATAGATTTGTAGCAAATAGGAATCAACTTTTGATGCTTTAAAACCTTTTCTCCCTGTGTTAATACAGGACCAAAGTTCTTTATTCCAAAATAGACTACTTTTATCTTCACTGAAATTCTGTGTAGGCAGCTTCCTCCACCTCCTTGATTATTATTCCAGGTAGCATAGGGGGTTCCCTAGGGCACATGTGTGTCTTAGTGGTTAGGAGTGCGGCCCCCGAAGCCTGTTGCCTGAGTTCAAATCCCAGTTGTAACACTTACTAGCTTTTGTGTGATCTTGGGAAAATTAATTTCTCTGTGCCTCCATTTTGTTCTTTTCTGTTAAATAGGGATAATAATACTAAGAATTAAAAGGAAGTACCCGATAGGCAGGAACATTGTCATTAGTCATGCGATCCGCAGGGCTGACCATGCACTCTTCACTTTGATTGTATTTACAGGCCTTCAACTCATGAACTATAAACTTCTGACTTATAGCAGGAATCTCATCTCCAGCCTTGTGCACCATAATTAACCTTTAAGTTTCAAACTGCTGCCCTTCTCCTAAATTACCTGGACAAGTACGTGTCTGGTTTTCATGCTAATCATCTATCTACACATCCTAATTTTCCGTGTCCTGGCACGTGGTACTGCTTTTGCACAGGCACACTTGTTTCCATGTATCCCGTGATTCCCTCATCAGCCTTCAGAATCATTCTTTCTCTCATCCCATGTGCCCATTCATCTATTTCCATTGGAATTCAATTCTTCTCACTAGTGTTTTCAACATTTGGAATTGCTTTTGTATTATCAGCCATAATGGAGCTAATATTTTTAAAACATTGTACTCTGAAAATGAGACAGCCACATGATAGTGACCACCATTGACTGTAAATGCTGTCTTTCACTTATAAACAGAGTGAACCTGCTCTTGTTAGATAATGAAACTTCTGTAAAGTAAAATTTTACAGGTTGGAGGATTTGCTTCATAACTGATTTCTACGCTTCACCAGTTTCTTTATTTGCATCACATCACTTCTTTTCATCGTAGCCTACCTTGGCTTGACTAGCATTTACGGAATTGAGTCATTAAATTTTTCTAATTTGGAAGGTGCTCTTTCTTTACTCTTGCTCTGCCTACCTCTGTTCTGTGAAGGAGATGCTGTATTAATAGTCAAGTAAGCCCTCCCTCTTCTATACTTATGTAATGCAGGCTTTTTGTATGTGTGAGCCTTTGTGTCTGTTTAGTAATACTATATCCTTATGATCCATTGTTTAAAATTACTTTAAAATGTATTATATCATTTAGGACTATGTATATTGTTTTGTATGTTCTCCTGACTGTTTATATGTTTCTTGGACTGTGAATAAGCATATGTCATTATTACAACACTGCAGTTTCTGTGAGACCATGAATTCTCCTCATGCTCTTCTTTTGTGCCCTTCAGAAGGCACAAAAGTATTTTATCTACTTCAGTGGTCAGTAAGCATAGTCGATTTTTATTTGTGTTTCAGTTTTGTGACTTATTAAAACCAAAGGCACAAAGATTCCATGCTACTTTTAGTTTCAACTGCTTGTAGTCCTAAAATGTCAACCATGTCAGTTTTGAAAAGAAACCCAGTTCTTCGTCTGTAGAACAAGAAATTGTAGTTTTCATTTTCTTTTACAAGTAGTTTGGCTTTAATCATAAATTTCCTTGCCTGCTTCTTTCCTTCTCAGGTTTTAAAACCATGAAATCTCAAATTGAAGGGCAGTTTATTTGACGTTATTTTGAAATCATACTCTCCTCTCCTCTGCCATGTGTCCTGTAAAATAGAGGTTGTTTGAACACTTCCTATTTTTAAATGATTTCTTTAAAGGTGATAGTTATGATGCATTAATCTAGCTTAAAACCTATAATTCTTTGCTTTTCTTTGAGATTATTGAAATAGCATCAGGTTGAACATGAAGAAATCTTGAGTATTTTCTCAGTTTTGTCATTTCCTAAAACTATACAGTGAAATCTTTGGAATTTAAGCCTGAAAACTAATATCAAAATCTTACTGAGAACTCTATCAGAGAATCTCTGCCTATTCATTCCTTAATTTTCCCTTTCTTAATTGCTAACGAGTCAGATAACCTAATCACTGTAGAATCCTATGGAGAAGATACTGTCTATCTTGAAAGCTGCCATCCTTTGAACGAACATTTGGAACCTCTTTAACTTGGGAGTTTCTGTTTCTGGAGTTATGGGAAATTTATCAAAAGTAGAGATCATGGATTATCATCATCCAGAATACTTGAGTGCTTGTTTATATCTAAAAACACTAACCAGAGTAAATTAGATGTATTTTTTACGAATGTTTATATTCTAAGAAGAGAGAGTTGATACTGGTTGTTAAAAGATCTTAAGGAAGCAAAATGAACAGACTAAAATATAGTCATTTTTGTTGTAATGCTACATATGTGTTCCTAAAAAATCTCACATTCTGCAAAATTAAACATTAAACTAACAGGGTGTGTGAGAAAAGTAGTGTTGGTACAGATGACTTACAACTATGTAGCTCTCTAAGTATAGCCCTGATGAAGTATCAATCCAAATGCTAACACAGTCAAATACCCCTGACATTTATACCTAGAATCAGTTCAGACTTTGCAGCCCTATCCTTTTGGCTTCCTACTTACTTACTCCTTGAAGACATTTTCTTCTAATGGAGAGCAACTTCATAAAAAATAAGAATATAATTCAGAAATATCCTTCATTAAAATGTTTTGTTTTTGTAGCAGGGAAATGTCTTCATGTCCTCATTTGTATGTGCAACCTCCCAAGATAGATTAAAATAGAGGAAAGTTAAGCAGTTCTTTAAGCTTGTAAAGTAACCACTTGGCAATAAAGGAAGGCCATTATATAGAGTGTTTATATTTTTTCTTAAACTGTGAAAAACTCCTGCTTCTGATTACTTCAGATCATTAACAGGTAGAAATAAAATCTGTCACAACTTTGCATTATACTGACAAGATTCTTCTATTTGCTAGTTATGTATAAAGTAATTATCATTGAAGAATCAATCAGATTGTGGCCAAAGTAATTATACATAAGCAATAGAGAAGGAATAGATAGAATAAACATGGGTAAAAGAATATCAGGTTTGGTATATCCCAAATTGGGAATATAGTTAAAATGTGGAAAGATGAGGTTCAGACTAGCAGAATTATATAAGCATTGTATTAGCAAAGCAAAAAAGAAATTAATTTCCTAAATCATTGTCTTGTGGGTATGTATCCTAACCTCATCCTTACCCTGGCTTCTGCCCATGTTAGATAACCAGTTAATTGTGGCATAATTTCTCATTCTTTCTAGAGCATACTGGTGCCAGTACATACTAAATGAATAATCAGTGCCTCTTTCCCACTTAGTCTGAACACAGCCTTAGTAGCCATCTCAGTGCAGCATTCCAGGCATTACTACCAGCCAGTCTGACTTGGGATGTCATGTACTATTATTTATTGACAATTTACTGTAATCCAAGCAGTGTGCTAAGTCCTTTACCATAGTAGTTGTGTTTAGCCTTTGTAGCATTCTAGATGGTAGTAGTGTTTAAGTCCTCATTTATAAGTGAGTGGATGTAGGCTTAAGTATTATCAAATTCATTGTAACAATAAGTCACCCTAAATCTGTTAACATAAGGATATAAAATTAATAACAATATATATAAATTTAAGAAAAAATGAAATTACAGTTGATTGTAGGTACTTGAGTTGAAGGGTTACGATGAATTAGGAATGGAATATCATTAGAAGACCCTGAAATAACGAAAAAATAAAGGACTTATAAGAAGTCAATTGGAAGATTGGGGTGGATGTTGGGAGAGAAAGCAGGCCTAAGAGGTGATAAAGGGAGTCTCAGTATTTGACTTGGAAATCTCTAACTTTAGTCACTATTAAGCCTGACTTATTTCCTGTGCTTGGAAATCCTTGAAATCATCTGTCATATTAAAGTAAATATTTCCTTTCTGTTTGAATTAGGTGAAGTTACTATTCCTTTAACCACTTGATGCCTAAGAATAAAGATGCAGAATATAGGATAGAAAGAAAGATTTGGGAAATACACCATCCTGATCATGTTGAATTTGGTGTTGGAATGTCCAGTGGGCATTTGACTATACAAAATCTCTGGGTTAGAGATTTTAAACTCATGAACTGTAGATCATAGTTGAAATTGTAAGATGGAATGGGAACCTTCCCCAGAGGGTGAGGAGAGCAGAAGACTTGGAATGAACTGTGAGCACCAGCATGCCAGGAGCTGGCTGAAGAAAGAGAACCTGGACTAGAGATCTAACAGAACAATCAGAAGGAAAAGGAGAGCCAGAAGCAGCTGTGTCAGCAAAGTCAGAGTAGTAAAGTATCAAGAAGAAACAAATCACTGTCAGATACTCCAGAGAGATCAAGTAGGATGGGAATTGAGCATCCCTTCAGTTTGGCGGCGACGTCGGTGATGGTATTGCTGGCTGGCAAGATTTTCAGGGAGGTCACATTGGAAGTCAGATGTCAGTAGGTCAAAGAGAAATTCAAAGTCAGAAAAAAAAAAGGAAAAATGTATGAGTATCTCCTGATGAGCCATCAGATATATAGTGGAAATAGATCATCATGATGGGATGTGGGGTTGGGCATGATTTAGGGCTGAAATAGACCTTAGAGATATTTAAATAGCAACTTTTTATTTTAACACATAAAGAAACCAAGACCCAAAGAAGTTTAGTAGTTTACACCATGACAAAGCCAGTAAATGATAGCAGGTAGAAAGCCAGGTAGAACAGATAGCATCTGGGTCTTATGAATCCAGATCTACCCAGATATATATGTAAATTCTTAACCCAAAAGAGTCAGAAAAGTTTTTTAGTGGTTTCTAATGTTAAACTTACTCTCTTAGCATTTGAATTTTACTCTTTCTTAGAGAAAGGTATGAGTTAAGGTTGTTCTAGATTATATTTATCTATATGCCCAATGTACTGTACATGCAAAAGCTGTGCTGATAAAAAGCCACCAGCTGGATCTGAAGCAAAATGCCAAACTCCATCATGTTGCAAATGTGCAAAATTAAATCAAAATATATATTCATAACCACTTAAGGGAGAAACATGATACTATATGTTTTTAAAGTACTTATTGAATTAGAAATGTAAAATACTAAATCTTAAAATAACTGTTCTTATTTATGGGTGGTGCACCTTATCTTTGGGCAGTCATATGAACATAAAGTATTCACAACAGTATTTTTGAGCATCCATATCAGAACATAACATACTTAGTTTTTGGTATAAGAGCACCACCTATGGGTATCTCAGGTATTCAGGGGGGAGAAATTTAAAACCAAACATAATAAAATTCCAGCTTTTCACCTATAAGTGGTCTATTTATTTATTTAAAGGCTAACAATTGTCTACTTTGCCATAAGTTATTCCTACCTGGTTTTTGCTTTGGCATATTACTCCTGAATGCTTTGGCAAGAGATAATGAAGAAAGAAAAAGTTCTTATAAATGACTTTGGATGTCTTTTCTTTAATTATTGTGATAATTCATTAAAGTTAAAAGCAAAACTGTGGCTTCATTGTCAATAGGCTCACACTTAGATAAATTAAATCTTTTTCTAGAGTATCATTCATCAAAATCTTAAAAGATTTATAAGGGAAATTTTACTCTTAATGAAATTTAACAAAAAAATTGGAAGCATTGACTATGAATGGGCATTAAGTTAGATGTATACTAGGCTCTTGATATATCCCTGTATTCTGTGCTGTGAATGTGGATTTTTTTTAAGTGATTATAAACAAGATCCCTACAGTGGAGTGTTCCCTAATTCCAGGGTAGACCCATTTTAGGCATGAACATTTTTTTCTTCACTAAAGTATACTTTTAAAACTTAGTTTTTTCTTCAGAGAATGGATTATTTTATAGAAATAAGGGTTGAGTCTTTAAGCAATATAGCTTTCTTTATTTTGATCATTATAGATAACTTTTTTTAATTGCATAATATACTTCTTAGCATTCTAACTTAAATTGAGTGGATATAACCTTTGCTACTAAAAAAAAAAAGCCATTTTTACAAATTATAATTGTAATAGGGATACCCGCCTATCTACAAATTGGGTTAACTAATTTTTAAACTAACAACAGAACTCAAAAACCATGAAAGTTCAGACCACATATTATACTAGGCACTTTGCTTACAGAGATTCATTTATTCATTCAACAACTCTTTTAGCTAGATATGACCACTAATTATTACGAAAGCACAGTCTTCTCTTACCTTTTAGAAGATAGGCAGTACTATCCATGTTCTGAGCTGTCGTGGTTTTTTAGTTCAGCGTGTACTTTATTCTGAAAATTGCCTCCATTACTTTGAATAATTATGCGTACCTCTGTCAGCTACTCTCCTCACTTCTAATTTGCTGCTTCTAATCTATCTGATTTTAAAAATCAGATAATCTAATATATTGAAATTACATCAAATAAGAGGTTTTAGGGTTTTAAATTTTACTGAAAGTTTAAACATTCATCATGTGTTTTTCGTAGCCCCAGTGACTATTTTTTAAATTGAGGGAGAATAAATTGTCACATTATCTGCTGACTTCTGGAGAGGTAAAATGTGCACTGCATCACTGTGAGAGTTGGCGATAATGCAAGGAAAATAAACCAGAAAAGTGTTGGTAGTAGTGTGAGTTTATTCTATATTTCTTTATGATACTCAGATATCTAATCACATAATGATATTTTAGTCACTATTTCAAGCCTTTATTTTGAAAGTAATTTAGGAATCATTTATCACCTTGTAATAAAATTTAGAAATAGAATAAATTAAAGACCTACTTTGCAGGAATTTTGAAGTAGAGTGCTTTGCTGTCTTTACCCAGTCATCCACTAACTTCTTAATGACCCAGCATCTTACTGTTGTATTTCTATGTGCTTTCCCTTAATTATTATACATAATAATGTATTATGTACATATTATACATAGTAATGTATATAGTCTTAAAAGACTATGTATATGTATATAAATAGTCTTTCAATTTAAAGTATCCAGAAAACAAAATGGTACTTTTAAGGATCTAAACACAGTAGTTCAGTAAACATTGAACTTTATTGAGTTTATAAGAAAGAAAATGAATTTAAAAGGTGAGTTTTGAAAAAAGATTGATCACTTGATCAAGATCCATGGCTAAAGCTAGTAATCCTCACTCTTAAACTGTTATTCAGAGATTCAGTTTGAAAACTTCCATGCCTCCCCAAAATTTGTACTTAATTAGAGTAAGATCCTTTGACTAAGGGGAAGAAAATAAAATATCTTATTAGAATAATAAAAATTCTATAAGGTTGATAATAGCATATCTTATTGTATATGATTTTATGTTTAAGGTGTTGTCGTTGTTGTTTAAATAAAGACTGATTTACTTAGTGCTCTGTTTTAAGGTATAATAATTAGCTACGATTGCTTTGGCTTCTTCCAGCTTGTGGAGAGACTCCAGAACAAATTCGAGCACCCAGTGGTATAATCACAAGCCCAGGCTGGCCTTCTGAATATCCTGCCAAAATCAACTGCAGCTGGTTCATAAGGGCAAACCCAGGGGAAATCATCACTATAAGGTAATGCTGATTCTGTATTACTCTATAACATTTTATTATAAATGCATATTTTTATATATTATATATTTATATGTCATTATATATTACATAACATAATATACAACATTTTATTATAAACATAAATATAATATTTTAATAAAACATTAATTCAGTTTCCAAGTATCTCACTCAGCATGCAGTTATATTAAAAGATGATTTTCTAAAAATGTAATAAACTAAGTTACCAGGACCATATTAAGAGTAGGAATAATGGCCCGTCCTTCCCCTACTGTAAGGGTATGTGTTTTGAATGTTTTATGATGGTGATAGTGGATTTCCACTGAGCCATCCATATTTTTGTAGGTCTTTTTTTATGAAAGGTGCACATTTGAGAAATAGCTTATTAGGGTCAAGAGTGTAACCTTTGGCTATGGGACAAATAAACAAAACTCACTAATCCACTTGGAGATCTGGCCCATAACTTTAGTATCATTATTAGAGTCCTCTATCTTAATAAGCTAGAACATGATTGTAGTGTTTATCTGTATATATGTATGTATATAAAACTTGAAGCAGGCTGATAATGGATAAATGCTGTATCTAGGAAAATCTCCTTTTTGTAATATTAAAACAAAAGAACTTCTGTTAAGAATATAAAATGAAAGATACTCCTCGAAGAAACCTAGATTTAAGATTCGGAGAATAAGTATAAGTATGAAAGATTAAGATTCACTTTAAAAACATTTAAAATTGCAAAGAAGAACCGTGGGAATAAGATACTAAGGAGAAAATATTCGGTGGAACTAGATAATGCTTGCTTAAGGAAATTATATCAAGGCTATTAGAAAGAAAACATTACCTGAAGGGGAGAAAAAGAAAAGAACAGTATGCTTACAGAACTGTGGTTGGAAATGAAGCACACATAAGAAAGCCATGCCCATCACAGAGACAAGGTCTGTGACAGCACAAAAGCCAGCAATCACATCTTCAATGTTCTTTCATTAGGAACAATTTTATAGGTAAGAGGAATGGAATTTTAGATTTAGAAGAGACAAGACAGATCATAGGCTCAAGTCCTCTTCCTTTTACATTTTTAAAAAATAAGATTGTAAATTTAGCCTACTTTTGTGAGGGTTTTTGAAGTATAATCAACATACAGTGAGTGACATATTAGTTCCAGATGTACAACATACTGATTCAACAGTTTTCTACATTATTCAGTGCTGACCCATGATAAAGTAGTCACCGTACAATGGTATTATAATATATTGACTGCATTCCACATGCTGTATTTTTCATCTCTGCAACTCATTTATTTTGTAATAAATGGGAAGTTTGTACCTCTTAATCCCCTTTATCTGTTTCATCCAGCTTCCTTTTTTATATCCGCTTACTAATGAGACAGCCGGTATCTCTTGAGAAACACAACTGTGTCCTGTCCCCCTTTTTCTGTGGGAGCCGTAAAACAGGGGCCACCTGACTTGTTTTCCTCTGGTCCCTTCTGCCCCAGGCCGCATCTTCTGCAACACTGGAGCTTAGCTTCTCTAGAAACTTCTGCCGTGTGAGAAATGTGAATGTCTTGCCGGCTGGATTGGTAGGATGTGCTATTAAGGTTATCCTTCCCCAGGAGTGCCCGTGTTGGAACCCGGACAATGTACCTATTTTCTGTTACTTCTAGTATGACTAATATAAGCATGTTTACAAAGTAGCATTTTTACCATAGGGATTCCAAGTATTAGATTTCTTTCAACATAAAACTAGAATTTTTGGAAATTTTTATCTTTTAACCTAAAGTCCAATCCTAAAATTAAATTGCCACCTACAAGCTCAGTTCCATAAAACTTGGCAGTTTTTGCCAGTATGGAGGAGGCTGCATGGAATACTGCCACTTGGTTCTTTTTTTATTATTATTATTTGAGAGACACAGAGCATGCACAAGCAGTGGAGAGAAGCAGAGGGAGAGAGAATCTCAAGAAAGCTCCACGCTTGGTGCGGAACCCGACATGGGACTCAACTTCATCACCCTGGGATCATGGCCCAAGCCACAACCAAGAGTCAGATGCTCAGCTGACTGAGCCACACAGGTGCCCCAGCCATTTGGTTCTGATCATGTGTTGGACCCTTGAGATTCTCCAAAGAGACACCAAAACTAAGCATAATGCTGCAGTGCAGAACAAAAATTAGAGATGAGCCATAAATCTTAAGGAAAATTTCCCAAATTACAGACAAAGTTAGTGAATTTGGATTTATCCAACCTAAAAATCAGAAAGTGATTTTAGTAATTGTCCTACTTCTTATTGAAGTCGTTGTCAAGGTAGTCATGCTTTAGAAAGATCACATACACACAAAGACAAGTCAAGTTTTACTGGTGAATATTGGTGTCATCTTAAATTGTTCAAAAGAAATTTATACCATAGTCAAATGTGGCTCATTTAGACATACAAGTCAGTCACTATTAGAAATTTTTAAATTAATTTACCATATTAACAAGTCAAAGAAAAAGTATATGATTATCTAGAATAGACATGTTTTAAAGCATTTTAATAAAAAGAAAACATTCATTCCTATGTTTAAAATAAAATTAAAACCTAGATAAAAGAGGGAACCTAAAATTATAGACTATAAACAATATTTAGGGCTCTCCTTATAAAAACTGGTTAAGAGCACCTAACCAGTTGGGTGACTCAGTTGGTTAAGCTGTCCAACTTTGGCTCACACGTCAGGCTCTGTGCTGACAGCTCAGACCTTGGAGCCTGCTTTGGATTCTTTGTCTCCCTCTCTCTCTCTGCCCTGCGCCACTCACGCTCTGATTCTCTATCAAAAATAAACAAACATTAAAAACTTTTTTAAAAACTGGTTAAAAATGGTAATGTAAAGGCATTTTTACCTCATTCCTCCCCCTTGAACCCTACTAAAATCAACAAATGCCATCATGTCAAGAAGAGATGGAGGATTAGATTCTAATTCCTTGCTTGAAGCCAAGGGCTGGAGTCAGGCTGTTATGCTCAAGAAAGAAGGCTGAAAAAACTTCCAGTAACCACTGTCTTAATTCGTATGGGGCTGAAACCTTAGAGAGGTGGGAAGACGTACCCTAACAAATAGGGATTTAATCAGGCAACCTGCTGACTCCGTGACAGGACCTACAGAGCTCTGAAGCACCATGTTAAGACTGTTCTGGAATGCAGACCGAGGGGGAAGTAACTACAAAACCTAGGCCGTGGAAGAATACAGAGAGAGAGAGAGAATGGCTTATCGAAAGGAGAGAGAGAGAACCAGAAAAGCTTCTACAGAATAAGACTGACTTCCAGAATGTATGGAAAATGTTAATATTAACAGAAACAGCCAACAAAATCCAAACACAAATATACACCAGATGTGATAAACTTAATATATCAGGGTTTTTGTTTTTGTTTTTATTTTATTTTAATTCCAGTATAGTTAATATATAGTGTTATATTAGTTTCAGGTGTACATTACAGTGATTCAGCAATTCTGTACATCACCCAGTGCTCATCACAACAAGTGCATCAGAGGATTTTTTCCTTAACTTTTTTTATTCTGTGAACACTTTGGTAGTTAGTGAAATCTATAGATCCTTTCCCGGAATGTTTTTAAACTCATAAATCATAATACACAGCATTACAAAAGGGACCAATTATATTGAAGTATGGGCTATCTAATATTTTTACAAATTTGTAATATATTAATATGTGCTTACTTATTAACATATTAGTAAGTAATGGTTCTAACAACTTCCATAATTCCAAGGTGATTTTGAGTGTAAATAGTTACTCTAGGTACCTATGAAAACTGAAATGTAATGTGTAATTATCTGTGATTTCTCTTGGTGACAGAATGACAGTACTATAAATACTATCATGGTTTATTGTTTATATCATAAATGAAATTTCAAATTTCAGTTAGAGATTAGTAAAAATAAGACTGTAAATTTTTACACCAAATTTGAGATTTTGAGAGGAGAATAGAAACTCTAAGTACTCTTACTTGGACTTTATTAGAAAAAAGTGTGTTTTAGTACTTGAATTACAACATCAAAAGATAACTACTGAAACATTAGAAAGCAATCTTGAGTAAAAGTAAAAGAAACTTTAAAAAAACCTATGAATACAAAAGAAAACAAAAAAGGAAGAAAATTAGAACTTTCCTCCAATAGAAAGGCTATTCAGTAAAAGAACTCATTTAACCTTTAAAAGACAGACTGTCTGGTCAAGTTTATTGGTGTGTTGATTGGTATGATTCCCCTATAAAGGGCTTCGAAGAACATTCTAAAACAAAACTAACGCAGAAAGTTTAAAAAGGGGGGGATAAAAGAAGATAAACTTTGGAAATAACTGAGAAAGAGAAAGCTAGTGTAGGAAAATTAACATTAGATATAATTGAGCTTAAAACACAAAATATTAGTAACAAAATGGAATAAGCCACTAGGAAGATATAATCATGGTAAACTTTGTGTACCTCATAACACAGTCTAAACCTTTGCCTGTAGGCAAAACAACCAAATACAGGGAATTACCAAGCAAGTTTGACTAATCCAGTTAGTGGAAGTTTACAAACATACCTTTAATTTTAAACAAAAATATTAGTACAGATAGAAGATTTGATAAAATTAACAAGCTTAATCTAGGTAGGAGCATTATACACACATTATATGTGTATAATGTTTATACTTATTTCAATGAATAGAGAATATACATTCTTTTCAAAGACATATGGAACATTTACAAGAAATTGATGACGTATTAAACCACAAAGGAATTCTGAATTCCAGTTGTAAGACTTTACATCATTCAGATTGTGTTCTCTGACCACAGTGCAATTAAATTAGAAACCACAATAAAAAATTGAGGGGGGGAAATGACACCAAAACCCATATTTAGGAATAAGCATATTCCTAAGTAACTCCTGCATTAATACTGTAAATCACAATGATACTCAAAATATTTTGAAAATAACCATACTAAAAGTATTACATATTAAAACTGTTGGAGCACATTGATAGAGTACTTAGCGAAAAATGTACAGCTTTAATGCATTGACTTAAAAATAAGTAAGATATGAAATAAATGAGCTCAACATTTACTCAGGAGTTTAGAAGCAAAATTACAGGGTAAATCTCAAGTAGAAAAAAAACCAGTAAGATCAGAAAAAACTAGAATGAATTAACAATAAGATTCAATAAAACAAAAAACTGGCTTTCTGAAAACCTAGGGAAAATAGACAAATCTCAAGGCAAGACTGAAAGAAAAAAAGGAAAAGCTACTAATAAAAATCAGCAAAAATGTCTATAATTATAAATACAATAATAGAAATTTAAAAAGTCATATGGGAATACCGTGAATAGTTTGTGGTAACATTAGTATACAGTTAGATGAATTGAACTATTTTCTAGAAAATGTGTATTACCAAAATTGATTCAAAAAGAGTTAGAAAGCTGATTAAATCAATATTCACTAAAGAAATTGGATCAACGTTCAGAATAAGATTCTAAACCCAAGCAATTTTACAGGCAAGTGTTACTACATGAATAGATAAGGAAATCCTTAACCTAATAAAAGGTATCTGTTAAATAAATTTTTAAATCAAACTTAATAGTGAGGTTAATTTTACTACCAAGGGCAGGGCAAGGATGCATGTTTTCACTGCTTGTACCAGAACCCTCAGACAATGCAACAAGACAGTAAATAGAAATTAGTGATAGAAAAAGTGGGAAGGAAGAGATGAATCTCTAGTTAATTTGCCAGTACTGTGCTATCTCCACAGAAAACCCAAGCAAAATAAAGACCACAGATACGAATGTTTTTTTAAATGTAAGACAGTACTGTTTACAGCTGTGTACCAAGAAATTGTACTGTCAAGATAAAAATGATAATTTCTGTGAAAATTTAAATGATCAAAGTGACTCAGTACAAGTTTAGGAAAAGCTGATTAAACGAAAAAATGAAGAAATGGAAATTTTCTACTCTAGATCTATACTTGAAATAAGGCACATGGCACAGGTATGTGAACAGTCTTTGTTATGTAAATTACTATGAAGCAGTTAAAAAGAAAACTGAAAATCTTATTTTGGCTTTAAATGTATTTTTAAAATTCAAAATGAAATATTAGCAAAACAAATCCAATAGTGTATACATGGATAGATACCGATTATTTCTTTTGTTCTGGATAAGGATCCTGCTTTCCTCTGTCTTAAACATTTTAATGGGTAAAAGCATACTGAGAGATTCCTTAGCTTGAATCTGACTAGCCCTCCCATAAACAGTTACCAACTTTGGATAAAAGTTTTTTAAAAACTACTCAAAGGCACTGGAGAGTAACCAGAAGCTGGCAGAAACCGGAGGGGATTAAACTCTTGCAAGGGATCCACGCTGGTGAGATATGTTTGCTTCCTGTCTGTTCCGCAGTCCGTGCAGGACGTTGTAACTAGAATTAAAGCCACGGTCTTGTCGGCTTATGCTTGTATCACAGGGTGGAGTTGAGGCTGTCAGAGGAGCTTGAAATTGAAAAGTCAAATCCTAAAAGGAGGGAGCTCCAATGTAGGAAGGCCTTACATGTACATATAAATTTTTCTCAGATTTGTTGCTGTTTTCTGAACTGTGCATACTTAAGAGACTCTAAGAAGCCATATAGAAAGCTACTCAAGGATTTCAGTGACTGTGTGGTGTAGCTGGGACAGAGTTGGGAGTTTGAAACTTGTTGAGTTTGACGAGCTTGGTGAATGCCTTGGGATTTTATTGAAACCACAGAAATGTCATGTTACAGGTTAAGACAGTGTCCTAAAATGAAGAGGTCACCTAAGCCTAAGTAAGGGCAAAGCTGAGCCAGATCTCCACAAGCGCAGGGTAGCCAGACCAGGAAGTTGCCTGCACGCTAGGAGAAGCTAAGTGTAAGAATCTTCACCTGCCCCAGAGAACACACAGGAATTAATTCAAGATAAATCCTAGATACGAATGTAGAAACTAAAGCCCACTTACAACATTAGAAGAAAACATTGTTGAATACCTATGGGTAGGCAAAGATATTTTTGGAGAGGACACTAAAAGCACTAAACATAAAGGAAAAAATAAATTAAGCTTCATCAAAACTAAAAAAAACTCTGCTCAGGGAGCTTGGGTGGCTCAGTTGGTTGAGAGCCCAACTCTTGATTTTGGCTCAGGTCATGATCCCAGGATCATGAGAATTGCGCCCCATGTCAGGCTTCACACTGAGCCTGGAGCCTGCTTAAAAGTATCTCTCTCTCTCTCTCCCTCTGCCCCTCTCCGGGCTCATGCTCTCTCTCTAAAGTAAAAAATAATAATAATAATAATAAAAAAAAATCCTCTGATCATTAACAGATACAATGAAAAGGCAATTTATATAGACAAGAAGAAAATATTACCAATACACATACCTAACAAAGGACTTGCTCGAATCCAGAATATAAAATTAATTCTTATAACTCAAGAAGACAACCCAATTTTTTTAAATGGGCAAAAGACTTGAACAGACACTTCATAGAAGATGTAAGAATGGCTAATAAGCACATGAAAAGGTGTCCAGCATCATCAGTCTTCAGAGAAGTGCACATAAAACCACAATGAGAAGAACAGAATATCCCAATTTGCCACTTAAGGAGTTTATATAAGGTACTTTCATATACATTCAGTGGAAGTTAGTATAAATATTTCTGTCAGTGCCTATCAAATTTAAAGTGGAATTTTGTGTTTGACCTAGCAATTCTACTTCTAGAAAAATTTATCCTAGAGAAATATTTGCTCATGTAGAGATACATGTATAAGGGTTCTTTAAACCATTGTTCATAATAATGAAAAACTAGAAACAATCAAATTATCTGTCAGCCTTTGTTGTAGTTACTCAGAATATTTAAAGAGGAAATTTCCTGATGTAATAATCCTTGGATAATTAACTTCATTATCACTTGGCTTAAGGCAGAGGCAAGGAGGTAAAGTCAAATATTCCCTTTTTGGTGGAGACATGTTATTGGAAAATAATATTTTAGTTTCTCTTTTTTTCATAGCAGGAGCTAATTTTCTGTGTACTTTTGATTTTTTGCCTTTTATATGCATGCCCGTATTTTGTGAACTACAAGATAATGTTTGACTGTAATGTAACTTATGTAAAAAAAATAAAGTATTCCCAAACTTAGGGGTTTTTCAGTGATAAAGATTTTTTGTTTGTTCATTTTTAACTTTTTTACTTTGCTCAGATTTATGTTATTGATCTCCTAAAAATGTAAGCTGTCAGCTTTTCACTAAGCAAGCAGATGAACCAGTCTAATCTAAGAGGAGGCTGACTTTCTCTTTTTTACTTTAGTTTATCAGATTAGCAGTGTTGTTTCTGGTTCAAATACAGAACAATTTAGGATATTCTGAATTAGAAGTAGTCCTTCTTAAACACACACAAAGAAGAAAAAGGAACAAGGTGCCAACTATTAACCTACTTTTTTTAGCATTATTTTGGACTCTGGTATGACTTATGAAGAAGTATTATTCAGGAATCTGGGAAAGAGATATAAACATTAGGAACATAGAAACAGTATTATTTTTTGCTGATGATATGTCTCTATGCCTGGAAAACCCAGGAGAATCAATGAATATGAAGGCTTATATTAAAGTCCTCAGTTGTTATATTATTAAGTGAATTTTTTTTCAAAATTATCCTTATTAATAACCTATTCTGACTTTTTACTTGTAGTTTTCAGGATTTTGATATTCAAGGGTCCAGAAGATGCAGTTTGGACTGGTTGACGATAGAAACATACAAGAATATTGAAAGTTACAGAGCCTGTGGTTCGACAGTTCCACCGCCATATATTTCTTCACAAGATCACGTCTGGATCAGGTTCCATTCTGATGACAGTATTTCTAGAAAGGGTTTCAGACTGGCATATTTTTCAGGTGTGTTTTTAAAAAAAGAAGAAAGATAATGAACAGAATTCTGTAGTATTAAGCACCAAGTCACTTTGGGGCTAGTCTTCTAAACAATATCTGTCTAATTGTGACTAGACCTTAAGAAGGTTGGGATTGAAGGGGTGCCTGGGTGGCTCAGTTGGTTAAGCATCCGACTTTGGCTCAGGTCATGTTCTTATAGTTTGTGGGTTCAAGCTCCACAGTGAACTCTAGGCTGACAGCTCGGAGCTTGGAACCTGCTTCTGATTTTGTGTCTCCCTCTCTCTCTGGACCTCCCTGGCTCTCTCTCGCTCTCTCTCTCTCTATCAAAATAAATAAACACTAAAAAATTTTTTTAATTAAGTCTTTTTTTCCCTTAAGTGTTTACTGATATCCTGAAAGTTACTTCAGAATATATTTTTGTGTGTCTGAATTATCATTGTCTTTACAGCTTCTCAGAAAAACAGCTCCATTCCACCTTCCTAGTTTAGTATCAGAAGTTTTCTTTAGAGTTATGTATACTTTTCTTGCTGAAAATCATTTTATGTCTTCTAAAATTTGTAATTGTCCTTTAGCTTTTTTTCTCTTTTTTTCTTAAAAACACAGTCTTTATAATATTTAGCTTCTGAAGCACATTTTCTGTCACCTGTTTACCAATAAGTAAGTTGTTAATGGAGACATTACCCCAAACTGACAAGTTTGGAGGACTGTCAGGAGCTAATGTTTGATTTTCTTTCTATGTCTCATTATTGGTGTATATTTAGCATTGTACACTATAGTAATTGGAATTCTGTAGGTATTTCAGATTTTCTTCTCTCTCCTTGCCCCTACTAATTTGATGAATGAATGTATACCATAGCATAGACTCATGCAATTGTGTAAAACAATAAAAATATAAAATGGCAGTGTTGTGTTATGGTCACATGAAACATTATGAACTTTATATAAAGTTATCTTATGATAATCTTAGCAGAAATTTGGTTCTAAAGAATAGAATTACAAAATATACTGTATGATACACATATGTGGCAAAATATTGTGTGTGTGCATGTGTGTGTGTGTATAAGCCAGAATTGGAAAAAGATATGAAAAATAGGAAAAAATTTATTTGAAAGGTGATTATTGTGGGTGAATTTTTCTTCATTTGAAAATGTCATTCTAATTTTGTTTATACAATAAATTATTTAAAAATTTTAGGCAGTACAGTCTATTGGCTCAGGTATCATATATCATATCACTAAATGTTCTGCAGTAAGAGAGTTCTCTACAAAAGCAGAATTGTTCTTTGTTTCCCCAAGATTTTATTTAAATTCAAGTTAGTTAAAACACAGTATATTATTAGTTTCAGGTGTAGAACTCAGTGATTCATCACGTACATATAACACCCAGTGCTCATCACAACAAGTGCCCTCCCTAATGCCCATCACCACCTAGCCCATTGCCCACCCACCTCTCCTCCAACAACCCCTCAGTTTGTGTTCTCTTTGCTTTAGGTCAAAATACAAAGGTCTTCATGAAACAAACAGTAGGTGTTTAATGAATTGTTGAGTAAGTAGTGAGCCAATATTAATTTGCCATTAGAACTAACCTATTTCTTAAAATAAGATTTTTTAAACCCCTGTCACTTGGGCTTAGTTAATATTTGTTATAAAAATATCACTTACTGTTATATATCTTTTAAAGAGTATGTTTTTTCCCTCTCTTCCTCCATCTCCCTCCTCCCCACATCCTCTCAGGGAAATCTGAAGAACCAAACTGTGCTTGTGATCAGTTCCGTTGTGGCAATGGGAAGTGTATACCAGAAGCCTGGAAATGTAATAACATGGACGAATGTGGAGATAGTTCCGATGAAGAGATCTGTGCCAAAGAAGCTGATCCCCCCACGGCTGCTTCTTTCCAGCCCTGTGCCTACAACCAGTTCCAGTGTCTGTCTCGGTTTACAAAGGTTTACACTTGCCTCCCTGAGTCTTTAAAATGTGATGGCAACATTGACTGCCTTGACCTAGGAGATGAGATAGACTGTGATGTGCCAACTTGCGGGCAGTGGCTAAAATATTTTTATGGTACTTTTAATTCTCCCAATTATCCAGACTTTTATCCTCCTGGAAGCAATTGTACCTGGTTAATAGACACTGGTGATCATCGTAAAGTCATCTTACGCTTCACTGACTTCAAACTTGATGGTACTGGTTATGGTGATTACGTCAAAATATACGATGGATTAGAGGAGAATCCACACAAGCTTTTGCGTGTGTTGACTGCTTTTGATTCTCATGCACCTCTTACAGTTGTTTCTTCTTCCGGACAGATCAGGGTACATTTCTGTGCTGATAAAGTGAATGCCGCAAGGGGGTTTAATGCTACTTACCAAGTAGATGGCTTCTGTTTGCCATGGGAAATACCCTGTGGGGGTAACTGGGGGTGTTACACAGAACAGCAGCGTTGTGATGGGTACTGGCATTGCCCAAATGGAAGGGATGAAATAAATTGCACCATGTGCCAAAAGGAAGAATTTCCATGTTCCCGAAACGGTGTCTGTTATCCACGTTCTGATCGCTGCAACTACCAGAATCATTGCCCAAATGGCTCGGATGAAAAAAACTGCTTTTTTTGCCAGCCGGGAAATTTTCATTGTAAGAACAACCGTTGTGTGTTTGAAAGCTGGGTGTGTGATTCTCAGGATGACTGTGGCGACGGCAGTGATGAAGAGAATTGCCCGGTAATTGTGCCTACCAGAGTCATAACTGCAGCCGTCATAGGGAGCCTTATCTGTGGCTTATTACTGGTCATTGCATTGGGATGCACCTGTAAGCTTTATTCTCTGAGAATGTTTGAACGAAGGTCAGTATCAAGACAAAACTGGAGTGGTTATGGCTTCTACAATAAACATGGCCCCAGTATTTGCAACACTACTTTAGTGTGATCAGCATGATACTGTGGTTTTATACTATTTATAAAATCAGTGTGAAAACACTGACTCAAGAGACTAAACACATGTTAAAAACTAATCAGGGGTACCTGGTTGGCTCAGTCGGTTAAGGATCTGGCTTCGGCTCAGGTCATGATCTCGCAGTTTGTGAGTTCAAGCCCCATGTCAGACTCTGTGCTGACAGCTCAGAACCTGGAGCCTGCTTTGGATTCTAGGTCCCTCTCTCTGTCCCTCCCCCACTCGTGCTCCATCTCTCTCAAAAATGAATAAGCATTTTAAAAATATATTTTAAAAACTAATAAATACTTAAGAATTATGAGATGAGAAAAGCCAGTCTGTATTTACCAGTTCTTGTCTTCAGATTAATCTACATTATAGGAATTTTGCAAGCTGCAATATTCAGTTGTAGTGTTTTAACCTGTGTTTTTATAAATAAGAATTCAACAATTCCAAATATTTGAGAACCTACTATGTTCAAAGCACAATACAGATAAGTAGTAAAATGAATAAGGCATAATTTCACTGGCACTTTAGAGTTAGGAGGAAGGCATTGGTGGGTGGATTAAGATGACAAAAATGTAAATGATGTTAAGAGCTATAAAACAAAGTATAGAAAAGCCAAAAGGGAACCTAATCTGATTGGAGGGTAGAGGACTGGAAAGGCTTATATTGAAGAAGTGCCATTTGAAATCTACAAGTGGAATGAAGACAAGGAAAAGATACTGTAGTTGAAAACAATAACCTGGGAAAATGCATAGAAGTAGGAATGCCCAGCATTGCTTGGAGAAGTAGCACATAGTTCATTTCGTCTGGAGCCTGAGATACATATCAAGGGCTAAAAGGTAAAACTTGGAACATGGAGCTAGTGTCATGTTGTGGAGGTCCATGAGAGCTGTGTGTCAGGGTTAGTAAATAGGTAAGTTTTAAAAGGTGACCTTTGGGGAGGGTTTTCTTCCATGTGGGGTTGGATAGATTGGACTTGGGAGAAGCTAATGACAGAGAGAGGTCCCTTAGGACGCTGTTGTAGAGATAGTGACCCTCAGTCCCAGAAGAATTAAAATAATAGATTCAGCAAAGGACTTCATGTACCCAACAGCTAAGCTAATAGATGCATAGTATCAAAGTAATCATGCTGCCTCTTTGGCCAGAAAACTCTTGACTACATTGCAGCATAAGAGCTCAGTGAAGAGTCAGAGGTCTTGTAAGAACAAGCTATTCCAGAAAGTGTACTGGTGCCTCATTCATTCTATTCCTCATCTAAAAACTAAATGTGTTGAACTTGATTACTTTCACTTAAAGTCTCAAACTCCTTATGTTCTTAGGGCTTTAAAGATCAAATACATTTACCTTTTATGGGTATTTTTAACTCCTTATAACTTAGTGATCCAGGCTCTAGAGAAAGCCCCATGACTCTGCCTTTGTATTCTCAGTCTTGAAATGCTATAGATATTCAATAAATGTTGGTTGGCTAAGCTTTAAAAATGGTTAAATATAATAAGGTTCAGATTGTTTTCATTGTTGACTTAAAAAATTATTTTAGCTTGCCTTTTTAACCTTTTCTGTTTCCCTCTTTTCTCTCAAACAAAGGTCATTTGAAACACAGCTTTCAAGAGTGGAAGCAGAACTGCTAAGAAGAGAAGCCCCTCCTTCTTATGGACAGTTGATTGCTCAGGGTTTAATTCCACCAGTTGAAGATTTTCCTGTGTGTTCACCTAATCAGGTATGTTACAGTTTATAATTTCTGTTTCATAAAATGAATTCTTTATTTGTATATATGATATAGGACCTTTGTCATAATTTTTGCAGTCAAGGATTAAATATATGGAGGATTTGAAATTATGTTTCATTATATTTTAACAAATGCTACAAAATACCAAATGTTTTCATTCTTCTGATTTGGTTATGTGATTCTTAAGCATTTTGCTATTTATGATAGTTTGGTGCATTAAAATTCAGAAGTAAAGTTTGGTGAATTATTTTCCATTTGAGCTAAACATCTAGAAGATTTAAGAATGAATGTTAAAATTAATATGTTGGTAATATAATAGTAACATGTTAGATTAATTAGTTAATAAGTAAAAGTAAATTGCAATAAAGTTAACATTTCCACCTGACTAGAGGGAAAACTTGTTCACATACCGTTTTATTTTTAAATAGTAGCTAGTAATATATTAGTAAGATGCTTGATTAACTAGTTAACAATAAAAGTAATTGCAGTGAAGTTAATATTTCCACCTGATTTGAGGGAAAACTTCTTCACAGCCAGATTTTAGTGTTTAAGAATTCAGACCAGTTTCTTTAAATAGTAACTCATTATTTTACCAATGTTCCTGAATTCCTTAAAGTTCTATTAGCGCTATTTTGGGGTGCCTTGGTGACTCAGTCAGTTAAGCATCCAGCTTCAGCTCAGATCACGAGCTCATGGTTCGTCAGTTTGAGCCCTGGATCCGGTGAGCTTGAGCCCCCTCTTCGGGCTCTGCAGTGACAGTGCGGAGCCTGCATGGGATTCTTCCTCTCTCTCCCCCTCTCTCTTCCTCTCTTTCTGCCCCTTGCTCACTCTCACTTTCTCTCTCTCAAAACTAAATTAATTTAATAAAAATTTAAAAATTAAAATTAAATAAAATTCAATAGAATTGAATAATAATAAGTGCTTTTTCAAAAATTTCTTTTTCAATGCTTAAATTATATCAGGGTTCATAAGGGCATAAGAGTGTATGCAATTAAAATGTAAATTCATTCAGAACTATGTATAAAAATTGACAAACATTATCTTCCCAGTGATTTAATTCTGTGCAAAATGGAAGACCGTTTCCTTTCTGGTAAATAAGATTTCTGGTTACAGTCTGTCACCTTTATTCGAGTCTTTTAGGAAATATTGGTGAAAATTTGTAGTTTTAAGAACATTTCTCTGGATGTAACTTGCTAAGTAAATAATTCAAAAGTTCTACTCGTTGGAAATTTGTGTGCAAAATAGAAGAGAGCTATATATTTCCAGCCCTGCCATGTGGAAGGTTTCTTTTTAGGTAGGAGCACAAACAGTGGTTAATCCCACCCACCTACTCCACCATCTGTCACCTGCCCCCCCGTACCCTGAGGCTGCCTTCAAGAGTTCAGCTAACTATGGAGTTAAAGGAAGCACAGTCCACACAAAACAAGTCTCCTCTTAACAGAAATTACAAGTTCAGAGGTTCCCAAAATGATTTTCAGTTTTGCCTGTTCACTAGAAAGACTTAGAACCCATGGAAAGCTGTTATACTCAGGGTTCTGGTTAATTACAGGGAAAGAACCTGGACTAATTCAGCCAAAGGAAAAGATACATAGAACAGGGTTCAGGAGGATACCAAACCCAGATCTTCCAGTTGCCCTCTCCCTGTGAAGTCAGGCCAGTGTCACGCTCTCAAAACAGGTGTGTGACAGTGTGCACAGAATATTGCCAGCAAGGGAAGCTCATCCGAGACCCAGCATCCAGAGTTTTTATCAGGGCTCCATCATGGAGGTCTGATGAACTGCACGTGTGGCTGAAATCAGTCTCTAGCCGCTGCAGAGGTTGATTGACACTGCTGGGTCCAAGTGCCCCTCCTGCATCCCACTGCTGGCATGGCTTCGAGCCCCACCTGAGACACAGCGTTACCTGAATCGGGCTGGCCCGAGGCCCCAGGCAAGGACTCTCCGGTCAGAGATGATGTTGTAAGGGCTTAGCAATCACATCCCAGCAGCACATGGCAAAGGTCAGACCTCACTCTGGGTAAGGTTTAATTCTTCATTCAGACTACACTGTGCTCTAGGTTTATAATTAGCCTTAGGAGGAATTGTACTTACCAAAGTTTTAAAATAAAATATGTTTATGAATAGTAAACTAGATTTTTATTTCATTTATGAGATTAAATTTTCAAACCTAAAACTTTTGGTAACAAATTATCAAATTTCCATAATAGTTTTTAAAATGAAAAACAATATTCTAAATTACCATCCCATTCAAAAATAGGAATTCTTTCTGAAAAAAATGCTTTCTTCTTCATAAACTGAAGAAGTATGTAAAATTATTCCTAAAACATCAGGAATCTAAAGTTACGTTAATCTTAAATAAACAGACTTTTAACTCTAAGTAGAGAACTTCACTATGACGGACTCTAATGTGAAAGTGAGCATCGATGATCTTGATGGCTGATAGCTGAGTAAAAGGGAAGCTTATCACCAGGTTCACTGCTGAGTGTAACGTGGTGCTCACATAAAAGCCCTAAGACTCAGACGCTAAGTGGTGAGGACCACATCTATGGAGACGTGCCTTAGGGATGTGAACCATTCTTTTTAAATATATAATTAGATACTTAACTGGTGAAAAACCTGACTCATTAGTATAGTAAATCTCTGTGTGCTGATCTTCAGATTTCTTGCTAACAGTCCGTGCTAGATTATTAAATATTCCTATGACAGTAGTTCCTTTGCTTTCTGTGAGTTATATTCCTGAGATTATGTTCAAAACGCCTATGTGGAAATTATAGGTAAATTTAATACCTGTCTTGAGGAGAGATGGAGAACACATGCTGTCACATCTTCTGTCCTTCTTTTCTTCTGTGAAGGGAAAAGGAGAGCCATTCGTTTTGGCAGAGTGAAATTATATCATCAGTGGGAAGGGAATATATCCACTCACCGTTCTTTCCTGGAAATACTGTATTTTAAATGCCAAATGCCACAAATGAAAGCTGTGTTTGTTCCAAGTTTGAATACTCCTTTCTATAACCACTAGATGGAGCTTAAAGACTGTTCTCTATAAATGTTATTGTCTGTTTTAAAAATAATCCATTAATGTATTCATCTAGGAAAATGATTAAATTTTCAAAGAATAAGGATATGGTAATTTATGCTTAACGCTAAGCTGTAGAAAATAAAACTTAATCTTTAAAGATTGAGAAGAGTCCAAATGTCTCAAATACCATTGTGCTGTAGTGCTATACACAAATTAATTCTTTAAGCTTTCTTGTTTTTTGTGCTGTATTATAAATTTAATTCTCTTATTTATGACAGTATAAATCAGTCTTCACTATCCATTCATTCAATAAATCCTTGAGAACCAACTGTGAAATATATATAACTTTACCATGTTTGGGAAAGTTTCAGCCTTGTAAGTCAAGTCTGACTTGTTCTGTTTTTAAAAACAAAACAAGCATAAACCAGATAAAGGGCCTGGTTTACATTCCTAGCTAAAGAAGGGTCAAATAATTTTGTCTGTCAGCTTTGATACACTTTTAGAATTGGATTACAGTGTTCAGTTTTGAAAGATAATAGTTGTTGTAATTGATACAGAACATCACTCTAAAGTTGTATATATAAAATGCGGTGTCAGGAGAATCTTCAGTGAGCAGTGGTATGAGGTAGAGGTTAAATTTCTGTAGTAGGTGAGCCTGCACCGATGGGAGAATGGTGCATCATCCTTCACAGAGCCTAACAGTGAGTAATAGCGCCTTTAACCACAGTGCATTCTTCTTAGAAGCACGTTTTCTATGTTAGTGCTTCCTTGCTAGCGATCTTAAGATCTTCTCTTATTTTCTGTAGGCTTCTGTTTTGGAAAACCTGAGGCTAGCGGTACGATCTCAGCTTGGATTCACCTCCGTCAGACTCCCGATGGGAGGCAGATCCAGCAACATTTGGAATCGTATTTTTAATTTTGCAAGATCACGTCATTCGGGGTCATTGGCTTTGGTGTCAGCAGATGGAGAGGAGGTTGTCCCTAGTCAGAGTACCAGCAGAGAACCTGAAAGAAGTCATGCTCACAGAAGTTTGTTTTCTGTGGAGTCCGACGACACAGACACAGAAAATGAGAGAAGAGATACGGCAGGAGCATCTGGTGGGGTTGCAGCTCCTTTGCCCCAAAAAGTCCCTCCCACGACAGCAGTAGAAGCAACAGTGGGAGCAAGTGGAAGTTCCTCAACTCAGAGTACCCGAGGTGGTCACACAGATAGTGGAAGGGATGTGACAAGTGTAGAGCCCCCAGGCGTGAGTCCTGCACGTCACCAGCTCACAAGTGCACTAAGTCGTATGACTCAGGGGCTGCGTTGGGTACGTTTTACCTTAGGGCGATCAAGCTCCGTAAATCAGAACCAGAGTCCTTTGAGACAGCTTGATAATGGGGCCAGCGGAAGAGAAGAAGACGATGATGTTGAAATGCTAATTCCAGTTTCTGATGGAGCCTCAGACTTTGATGTGAATGACTGCTCCAGACCTCTTCTTGATCTTGCCTCAGATCAGGGACAAGGGTTTAGACAACCGTACAGCGCAGCAAACCCTGGAGCGAGGCCAAGTAATCGAGACGGCCCCTGTGCGCGCTGTGGCGTCGTCCACACCGCCCAGATCCCAGACACTTGCTTGGAAGCAGCACTGAAAAATGAAACAAGTGATGACGAGGCTTTGTTACTTTGCTAGGTATGGATCACAGGAGCGAGGGTGTGCAAGTTGGAGCAGTATCCGTTCGTGGTTTTGTAACTTCACAATTAAACTAGTTTTAATTTAAAAGCAAAAAAGATGCAGGGTGATTTCTTACTATTATATGTTAGCCTGCATGGTTAAATTAAACAACTCATAACTCTGTGAACTTTAGAGTTTACTGTTTTAGCAGCTAAAATTGCATTATGTATTCATATTGTTCAGTAATGGTCTTCCATTCATTTTAATTGTTTTTACCAGGTACTGTAGTTCACAGTAGAAGTTTGGCTGCTGACTCATTCAACTGTCAGTTTATCTATTCTGTGTTAAAACATTTGTTTGTACAAAATAATACCTTCTTCTCATTTAACCCTTTATGCTTTTTGCCATTACTCTTGTAACTTAATATACCAGATATCAAGGTGGTTAATGTACAAAAAAAAAAGCCCCTTATATTTACCTAAGTTTTTATTTAGGTAACATCTGTCTAAATAATATTGGATTTCATTATAATATGAGCTTTCTCAAAGGGAAAAACCTTTGTCTGCAAATTTTTCTCTTACATCTAACATTCTGTGATGTGAAATTTAGATAGAGTTAGATAAATTAATGGCAAAAAAGAAACTCTTTTATAGATTTTCTAATGTTGACTTTAATACTCCAATATGGTACAAACCAAATGGTAAAATCCCAAGTCATTTCTTTTTTCATCTCTGTTTAGGGACAGAATTAAGCAGATGAAGATATTCTATGCATTAAATCTTGAACTTTATAAAAAATGTACAAAAATTGTACAAGATAAGTTCCAACTGGTAATGTCCTTCCCTGGTACAGGGTGATGCTTGTATTGGACCCTAGGGATTTGCACTAAAGTCATACCAAGGTCACAGATGAGTTCAGTGCACAAGCACTATCACTTTCAATACTGTCATTTGCTACCACAATGACTATATATTTCCATAGCTTTGGGGGGTGGGGAGCATTTTTATTACAACTTGAAGTTGCTTTGCTGGTTTCATATTTATTTGTTGTATTTAAATACTGCATTATTCTAAGAGTGATTTTCAATATATTTTATTCACTGTGGGGGAGGATCATGCTACACGTCGGAAGGCAAATTAAGAAACCCTTTGGATCCACCCCCCTTTTTTAAGTAGAATGAATTGCAAACCCCGCATATTTTTTTATTGTCTATTCTTGTTTATTTATTCTTTAGCTGTCTGTTTTAATAGCTTAATGATTGAGTATGAAATATGTATTTGTGTGTGATTATTGCTATTTATTAAATTTTCAATATTTTGCTGAATGTCATTTTAAAGCATGTTTGAGGTCTTGTGTATTTGTCGTGTTATGCTGTCAGGAAGAACTGACTGAAATGTTTTAATATGTATCAAAAATTAAAAATCACTTTTTTTGTATTGCCTTGAGGTACTTTTTAAATCAGAGTTGCTCTTTATTTTTGTTACATTTCGGAGCCCGCACACAGCTTGAGTCCATAAAATACCACATTGTGTCTAGAAGAACATTGAAGGGCAGAGAGTCTTCACTAAAGTGATAGCTTATGCCAGCACTTGAGGGTGAAACTTCCTAAGGAGCTGAATATATTTGCCTGTGAGAAAACTGCTTGTTTCTTGTAAGATGCAATAACTCCATTAGTTCTCTTTTCATGATTTTCAGATACATTTCAGACCCATATAGAATATTTCCCTGGCAAAATTTGTATCACCAAATTAATCTTGTTTAGGTCCTACTAATAATATACTATATTGTATAGGTTTCTTGGTTTTGTTTCGTGGCATTTCTATTTTAACTTCTTTCTGTAATTAACTAATACATTTCCTGGCTCAAACAGTAAAAAGTAAGTCTCTCCCCTATCCCAGACACCCATCTTGTAGTTCAAAGAGACAAGCACCAATACCAAACTCTGTATACCCCTTCAAAGGTGCCATGTAAATCCATAAATGTATCCATATATATATATGGATATAAATATATATATATACATATATATAAATGCCACATATAGTAATACAAATTATACTAAGCATACTTTCTCTACACCTTTTTTTAAGGGAAAAAAATGTATCTGTTTGAATTTGAATATTAAAACTAAAGTTAGGTATTTCATTTTTTTAACATTTATTTATTTTTGACAAACAGAGGCAGAGCATGAGCAGGGGAGGGGCAGAGAGAGAGGGAGATAGAGAATCTGAAGCAGGCTCCTGGCTATTTGTCAGCACAGAGCCTGACGTGGGGCTCGAACCCACAAACCATGAGATTATGACCTGAGCTGAAGTCGGACGCTCAACAAACTGAGCCACCTAGGCACCCCAAGTATTTCTTTTACTTAATTTTTCCCATTTAAATTATGACCTATCCCAAATATAAGTCTTCATTTTTTCCCCAGCTCCATTTTATGCTGCAGCATTAAATAATGCATTCTTTCCTTACTATTTGAGATGACACTTTTATCATATAATAATTTACATACTACTTGGATATGTTTCTAGACTCCCAATGCTATTCTCTTCAACTGATCTACCCATCTTTTTTTATACTAGCCCTATACTGTTTTAATAACTATAATGTTTAAATGTTTCAAATATTGCTTATTTTTCCATTTGAACTTTAGAATTGACCTACTGAGTTTCACAAAACAAGTCCATTAGCACATGGGGTTTCTTTGGACCATTTATTTTTAAATGTTTGTTTATATTAGAGACAGATAAAACGTGAGTGGGGGAGGAGCAGAGAGAAGGAGACAGAGAATCTGAAGCAGGCTCCAGGCTCCAAACTGTGAGCACAGAGCCCAACATGGGACTCGAACTCAAGAACCATGAGATTATGACCTGAGTCAGACATTCAACCAACTGAGCCACCCAGGTGCCCCTAGACAATTTTAATTTTTGTAGATTAACCTGGGGAAATTTGACATCATCATTGTGCTAAAGCTTCTGTCTAAATCACGGTACCTGTGTAAAAATGGTGCCCATTCGTTCAAGTCTTTTTGTGGCTGTTTGCTTCAGACATGTTTCACATTTTACTTTATAGAGATCTTTGTTCTTAAGAGTTTATTCTTAGGACTTTCATTGTTTTTGTACCAATATTAAGGAAATCTTTTCTTTTTATAATTCAATCTGAGTTTAGTATATGTGAAACCTAATGATTTCTTCACATTAATTTTCTCTGCATCTACCAGACTACCATTGTCTTAGTAATATTTTTCTTTTGTGTTTTGTAGTTACACAATTATATCTTCCAGTTTGCATACCTCTTACATTTTAATTGCATTGTCTAGTTCTTCTAGAGTAATATTAAATATATAGTCAATCATGTTAAGGAGTATTCATTGATCCATTGATCTTTATTTTAAAAAAAAAAAAAAAACCCTAACCAAGAATGTATGTTGAATTTTATTACACGCCTTTTCACTATGGAGATGATCATATAAGATTTTTCCCCTTTGACCTTTTAATATGTTGAGTTTTATTAATTTTGTAATTTTGAACCATTCTTGCATTCCTGAAATGAACTACTTGGCCATGTGTATATTTTTAATATATTGCTAGATTATATTTTATTTAGCATATTTGCATCTGTGTTCATCAGTGAGATTAGTCTATAGTTTTTATGTGTGTGTGCTGTCTTTAAGAAGTTTGCTTATTATTTTATGCTGGTGAATTTGGAAACTTCCCCTCTTATCCTTTGCTCTGGAACAGTTTAAATTGCCTTAGAATATTCTGTTCCTTAAAATTTCAGTGAAATTATCTGGATCTGATGGCTGTTTGGCTGGTAGCTCTTTGACAACTTTGTTGCTGTCTTCTGTAGTATTGGTCTGTGTAGCTCTTATATCTTGGCTGACATCATAAGTCTTCCATTTCGTCCAGGTTTACAAATGCAGTTGCCTAGGGTTGAGCAAAGTTTCTCTTCTGTGCATATGGCTCTCCCTTCTGTCTTATGTTTGCTCTGCTATCTTCTTAAATAAGATAGCTAACAATTGACCTTTTAAACTTTTTATTTGTTTCTTCCAGAGTGGTATGTTTTGAATATCTCTGTCCTATAATTTTTCTATTTTCCAATTAACTGACTTCCACTTTAATAAATTTCCTACTTTTTGCTTTCCTTAGTTCATTTGTTGTTTTTTCCCCTGACTCCTTGAGTTAGCACTTCACTCATTCATTTTTATTTTCTAATTACTGATGTGTGATTTAAGGCATAGACAAGTCTGAGCACTGTTTAAGCTGAATTACTTAGATGTCTTGGTGTTGTCATTACTCTTATATTCTAGATGTTGTGATATTTCAGTATTTATTTCCACCTTAACCCAAAAGTTGTTTTACAGGAGAAAGTTTTTTTTTTTTCCTTTTTTCCTTTCTTTGTTCCTTTTTCCCCCAGATAATGGGATTTTGGTAGTTTTGTTTTCTTAATCTTACATTGATTTTCATTTTTATGGCATCAGAATCAAAATGTTATGTGTATTATTTGGGGAGATTTCAGTTTATTGTCCTTTCTCATTTTTTTTAAGTGTTCCAGGAACACTGTTAAGAAGGATATTCTCTGTTTATGAGATACAGATTTTAGTAGATATGACTCAGATTGTCATGACATAGTACTTTGTCTTGTCTTACCAGTCCATCAGTCAGAGCTCCAGGGTTAGTTTGGAAGAGACTAGACACCTCGGAGGCTGTCTTAAAATTCTTTTGGCCAACAGCCCTGCCTTAGCTCAAGTCATCAGCCGGGACTGAGAACGTAAGTACAGGATGAAGGGAAGTCTTTCTACAAGCTGCTAGGGCTTCATTTTCTACTCTTGCCACCACCATCATCTGCTGCTCAGTTGGAAATAAGTGGGTGAGACAGGCTAAAAGGACAAAGAAAAAAGTGTATGGTACATTCAATTTGCTAGGTATTTGTTGAGTACCTACCACAAACCCAGTGATGATGACAGGAGCTCCATTCGGGCTGCTCACTCATTGCTTCATGCCCTTGCCCCTGAACTTCAAGGGAGAAGATCGCAGCAGCTTCATAGGACCCGTTTTACTCACCCTGTATAAAAGTTGATAGAAACAGGCAGTAGAGAGAAAGGTTGGTTCTCGGAGTAACTGCACCCACCCTCATTCAGAAATAGTGTACAGATTATAAATTGCATGTGGATACTGCCAGGGGCTGGAAGCTGGCTGATTATGTTTTTTTCTAAGGTCCTCAACATTCAAGGTACAATGAGGCAAAGTAAAATTCACAGAATTGTAGAGCTGGAAGGAATCTTTGAAAAGGAAGTAACAGATGTAGCTGATCAATCAGGAATGTTTTCAAATTCAATGAAATCTCTGTTTATTCTATGCCTTGTAACATAAGCCATATGTGCATACGTGGTTTAACCATTATGTGATGTTATGGATTTTTTTAAGGTCATTCTTTTGACATATTTTGGCACATACCTGACCTAAATGACTGTGTCCCCATGTTCACACTATCAAAGACATTTCTTTTTTTTCCTATAATTCATATTTTATTTTATTTTATTATTTTAAAAAAATTTTTTACCAATAATTTATTGTCAAGTTGATTTCCATATAACACCCAGTTCTCATCCCCACAAGTGCCCTCCTCCATGCCCATCACCCCCCTCCCCCCCCACACCCATCAGTCCTCAGTTTGTTCTCAGCATTCAAGAGTCATGGTTTGCCTCCCTCCCTCTCCCCCACTGTTTTGATTTGTATTTCCCTGATGAGGAGGGATGCTGAGCATCGTTTCATGTGTCTGTTGGCCATCTGGATGTCAAAGACCATTTCTAAGAGACTTTACCACAAGCTGCTTTTTCGTCATAGGAAAGAATTCTCAAAGCCTGTATTTACCCCTTGCTGAGTGCATACTGTCTGCCAAGCCCATTATATGGATCTTTGGATCCTCACAGTCCTATGCCAATAGGGCAGAAGTCCTGTAAGGACTTAAACTAAGACAGCAGGGCAAAATTAAGAATTGACCTTTGTCTTGTCTGCCTCAACAGCTGTGAATAAGATGAATCATAAAATGAAGTAATATCAGTAAAGAAAAATACCCATCTTCAGATAAGAACTAACAAACCTGAATTATACAAACTCACTGAGCCTCAGCTTCCTCATTTTAAAACAAGGATAATAGCAGTTACCCGATAAGATCGTTGTGAGGAATAAATTAACATTTGTAAAGGCCTTAGGCACATGTTCTGGTCATGTACTGCTGTATAACAAACTTCTCCCAAACTTTATGGTTAAAGCAACCATAAGTCATTCAATTTGCTCACAAATCAATAACTTGCTCAGAGCTCAGGAGAATTGGTTCATCCCACTCTTGGCGTCCACAGGGCTGCAGGATATACTCACTAAAAGAGCTCACCTGTATGACTGACATGTCTGTGCTGCCTGTTGGCTGGGAGCTCAGCCAGGAGGCTTGAATCCTGTCCACGTGGGCCTCTCCCTGGGGCTGCTTGTGTTCCTTCAATATGGAAACTGGGATCCAAGAATGAGTATCCAAAGGCCCCTGCAGACGCTGCAAGGCTTCTTATGACCTAGTCTTAGAAGGCCCAGGATGTCACTTCTGCCATCTCCTACTGGTCAAACAAATCACTAAGGACAAACCAGATCCAGTAGAGAGAGTGCTGGACGCCACTCTCGGTAGTGGACATAGCAAAGGATTTGTGGCATTTGTAATCTACCACAGGACCTGACACATAAACACTAACTTGCCAGTGACTGCTTTAAGGAAAACAGTGTTAATAGTCCCCATGAAAAAGCTCATTTGCCATAAGGATCAAATCAACTCAGCTCTTCTGTCACATGTCAAGTACGTCAGTTGTGCATATATTGATTACAACTACAAAGGTAAGGGGTGCCTGGGTGACTCAGTCGATTAAGCAACTGACTCTTGATTTTGACTCAGGTCACGATCTCACATTTCATGAGATCAAGCCCCACTTTGGGCTCTGTGCTGACAGCATGGAGCCTGCTTGAGATTCTCTCTCTCTTCTCTCCCTCTCTTCGAAATTTTTATTGTTAAATTTGTTAGAGGTGACATTGTGGGTAAAAGCCAGAGAGCCTGTGTAATCCAGCCCTGCTTCTTCTTATATGTGATCTCTAGCAAGCCCCTTAATCACTCTGTACTTCAGCTTTTCATGTGTAAATGGAGATAATAGGGCTATTGGTGACTTAATTAATTTAATATTCATAAAGAACTTGGAGCAGCTCTTGGCTATGATAAGCACTATGTGTTTGCTATTATTGCCTGAATGTTCAACAGAGAACATCTCTTAAGTTTGAATTAATGTTTTTTTTTAAATTATCTATTTTTGAGAGACAGAGTGTGAGCGGGGGAGGGGCAGAGAGAGACACACACACAGAATCCGAAGCAGACTCCAGGCTCTGAGCTGTCAGCACAGAGCCTGATGTGGGGCTCAAACTCATGAGTCATGGGATCATGACCTGAGCTGAAGTCAGACACTTAACCGTATGAACCACCCACCCCTGAAGTTTGAATTCAATGAGATATTCTATGTGTGAAACATCCTGAAAGAGCTGTGGTTTCTGAGGATCATAAGAGTGTTCTTACCCTGAGTGGTTCTGAGTACAGCCACCTCCCCTGGAATCATGGAAGTGAACTGCAACCCAGAATAAAAGTCCAAATGAGAGCAAGAAAAGGGAGAAGAAGCTGTAGCACCTCTCCTGGGATGAGTTGAAGGGAATTCCCAGACAAGGAGGCAGAGGATGCTGCTGAGGCAATAAGCTAGTGACTGAATTTGGGATGACGATTACGGGTCTCCTAGAACCTGGTGATTTTCAGATCATTCAGCTCCCTCATTGTAGCAAACACTACCAGCTGCATACCCAGCATGCAGCAGCAAAGGGGCCTCGTTTCATTTATTAATTTTTTAGATGTTACTTATTTTTTATTTAAAAATATTTTAATGTTTATTTATTTTTGAGAGAGAGAGAGCGCATGAACAGGGGAGGGGCAGAGAGAGAGGGAGACACAGAATCCAAAGCAGGCTTCAGGCTCTGGGCTGTCAGCACAGAGCCCTACATGAGGCTTGAACTCACGAACCATGAGATCATGACCTGAGCTGAAGTCGGATGCTCAACCGACTGAGCCACCCAGGCGCCCCTATTTCTTTTTTTTTAATTTAAATCCAAGTTAGTTAACATGTAATGTAATAATGATTTCAGGAATCGAATTTAGTGGTTCATCACTTACATATATAACCCAGTACTCATCCCAACAAGTGTCCTCCTTAAAGCCCCTTCCCCTTTAACCTTCCCCCACCTAACACTCCTCTAGCAACTCTCAGTTTGTTCTCTGTATTTAAGAATCTATTATGGTTCATCTCCCTCTGTTTTTATCTTATTTTTGCTTCCCTTCCCTTATGATCATCTGTTTTATATCTTAAATTCCACATATGACTGAAATCATATGATATTTGTCTTTCTCTGACTTATTTGCTTAGCATAATACACTCTAGTTCCATCCATGTTGTTTTAAATAGCAAGATTTTATTCTTTTTGATTGCCAAGTAATATTCCATTGTATATCTATACCACATCTTTTTTATCCATTCATCTGTCGATGGACATTTGGGCTCTTTCCATACTTTGGCTATTGTCGATAGTGCTGCTATAAACATTGGGGTACATGTGCCCTTTGAATCAGCCTCTTATATTCTTTGATTAAATACCTAGTAGTGTAATTGCTAGATTGTAGGGTAGTTCCATTTTTAATTTCTTAAAGAACCTCCACACTGTTTTCCAGAGTGGCTGCACCAGTTTGCAACCCCACCAGCAGTGCAAAAGGAGGAGACTCATTCTAAAGGTTTGGAGAAAGGAAGAGAAAAAGTCTCATATTTCTGAGCAATGCACAAGCCTTGGCTTGGCTACCTCGACTTCCGGTTACCTGAGGCATCGGTTGTAATCTTCTCCATTACCCACAGAGTAATACCTTCCTAACTTGTCAAATGGCTCCTAAATTGGGAAATAACAACAGTGGGCTGAAGGATTAAGTGAAATAACATATATAAACAAGTTAACACAGGGAAGGTTCAATGCAGTTTAGTGCCCAATAAGCATAGTTATGGTTGATGGTCAGATTATCGATAAACTACTGGCCCTGTTCTCTGCCAAAAGTAACTGTTTGTATCTAATACTTCATTTGCACAAAAGGTTTTGGGGATTAATAAATTTGAAAACCAGTGCTACAGCATTGTAGGACCAAGTCACACCCTATGCTAACCTAGGGCACACATGGTTTTTTAAGATACTGAAATAAATATATTTGGAGAGAATTTACTAAGAGTGATTCCAAGTGATGTCAACTAAGGTAGATGTTCCCATGTGCTGGAAGGAGGCTCAAGCCCAAAGAAGCTTAATGTTTTCCTAAAAGTGACAGAAAAGCTTTACTAAAGACAAATAGAGTGAGCTGGAAAAGCACGTGCTTTGGAGTCCAATGCATCACAGTTCGAATCCTGACTCTGCTGCTAAAGACTTAGAACTTGACCTCAGCAAGCCTTGTTGTCTCGTCTGAAACATGGGATAATAACCTACCCTTAAGGGTTATGTTATAAAGATTAACAAAAGAAAAAAAAGACTATGCAGAAGATTTTCCCAGAACATAAAAGATTGAGGATAAATTTTAGTTGTCAATATTACAGATTCATTTTCCAAATTAATACCTTTTTCTGTTCTCCTCTCCACCATGTGTTATGTGTTTTGTATATTAGTAGGGCTTCCCGAAAGAGCAGATTTCTTACAACAGCCATTGTCCTGTTTTCTTGATTACAGGGCAACTTATGTCTGCTTCTCAATGAAAAGTGGTCTTGGCAGGGACATCTATTTTCTTTTACAAAGGCCAAAATGAAGAATTTCCACAGAGCCCTGAACAGGAAAGATGTGGCTACATGCTTTGGACTTAGTAACATGTGTTGAGCTAGTATAAATAGTATAAATAGGCTCTCAGAAAAATTATTTCTACCCAGAAACTATGGTAATAAGCAACATATAAATAATATTCTAAAACTTTTTTCACTGTCACTGCAATAGGATCATTATATTTCTATCTTACCTGCTGAGCCCTGATTATAAATAACATAGAAATTTCTGGGGCACCTGCGTGGTTCAGTCGATTAAGTGTCTGACTCTTGGTTTCAGCACAGGTCATGATCTCACAGTTTTGTGGGTTTGAGCTCCACATTAGGCTCTTCGCTGGCAGCACAGAGCCTGCTTAGGATTCTCTGTCTCCCTCTCTCCCTCCCCCTCCCCCCATTGCACTGTCTCTGAATCTCTCAAATTATATAAATAAACTTTAAAATAAAAAGGCGCCTGGGTGGCTCAGTCAGTTAAGCAACCAGCTTCGGCTCAGGTCATGATCTTCATGGTTCGTGGATTCGAGTCCTGCATTGTGCTGACATCCCAGAGCCTGTTTCAAATTCTGTGTCTTCCTCTCTCTCTGCCCCTCCCCTGCTCCCACACTCTCTCTCTCTTTGTCGCAAAATAAATAAATATTTAAATAAATAAATAAACTTTAAGAAAAAGAACATAGAAATTTCTTTTGGGTTTTAGATTTAGTTTTACAAATGCATTGTATGAGTTTTAACATCATTGTGTTCCTATTGGTTTCCTTTGCATTATTGCTGGTTTTGACAGAGATTCACCGTACAATATAATTTCCATTCCTTTAGCTCATGAGTTCCATTAGAATTGTGTGCCAGGTGTGCAAAGTGATCCTTTGTAACCATTTTCTTGATTGCAGTGAGTGAAAATAAGCATCCGCTATTGAGTACGTCCTGAGCACCAACCATAGTACTAGAGGCCTTATGTACGTCATTCCTAATTCTCGGAACATATCTGTGTGGTAGATACTGTCCTCTGAAGAGGCAGTAGCAGCAGCAGCAGCAGCAGCAATACATGCCTCTGTCACTGATACTGGAAAGTGGATAATTCTTGAAATACAAACTAACTCTTTACTACATTTTCACACAGAGAATAATGGAGAAATTTTACTTTAGATTTAAGATTTTATTACAGTCACATAGTGAGGATTTCTGTTTTACTGGGAATCATATTTGCTTTATTAAAAACAACAAAAAGATTAGGGGCACCTGGGTGGCTCAGTTGGTTAAGTGTCCAGCTCTTGGTTTCAGCTCAGGTCATGATCTCATGGTTTGTGAGCTCAAGCCCTGCATCAGGCTCTTTGCTGACAGTGCAGAACCTGCTTAGGATTCTCTCCCTCTCTCTCTCTCTCTCTCTCTCTCTCTCTCTTTCCCTCTCTTTCTGCACCCCCCCTCAAAATAAATAAACTTTTAAAAAAATAACGAAACAGATTTTAAAACAACCATTTCAAAATCTAGGATAGCTATTGTCAAACAGAGAGGGAATCGCAAGTGTTGGCAAAGATATAGAAAAGTTGGAACTTTCATACATCTCTGGCGGTAATATAAAATGGTGCAGTCACTTTGGAAAGCAGTTTCACAGTACTTCAAAAGTTAACTATAAAGTTACCATATGACCCTGAAAGCTCACTCCTAGGTACATACCCAAAGAAATGAAAACATAAGTCCACACAAAGACTTGCATGTGAACGATTATCGTAGCATTATTCATAATAACCAAACAGTAGAAACAACCCAAATGTACATCATTTGCTAAATGGATGAAAGCATGATATATCCAGAAAATGAAATAACACTTGGCGATAAAAAGGTATGAAGTGGAAAACATACTACAACATGAATGAACTTGAAATCATTGTGCCAAGTGAAAGAAGTCAGTAGCAAAAGACCACAAATTAATTGTATGATTCTATTTATATGAAATGTCCTGAAATCTGTAGAGACAAAAAGGAGATTATTGGTTGTGTAGGGCTAGGAAATGAGGAGATGGGAGAGTTAGGATTGGTGACTTCTAATGGGCACATGTTTCTTTTAGGGTTGGTAAAAACATTCTGAAGTTAGATTAGGTGAGTGTTTTCAAACATTGTAAATATATTAAAAACCATCGAGTTGAACACTTCAGTGTGGCAAACTTTGTGATGTATAATTTATCTCCTTAAAGCTGTTAACAATTAGAGAACAAAAACACAAACAATATTCCTTTTCTCCCGTTTGCTTTTAGAATTAGGTCTAAGCCATCCCTGTACAAATAATCTTGCTTATTATTCTACAGGATAAAAGTAATTGTTTTATCAAATTAAAGACAGAAAATACTGTCTTCATCCATTTAGCAGTATAATATAGTGGTTGTTCCATTGGCCTTGAAATCGACTAACTGTGTTACTCTGGCAGTTAACCTCTCTGAACCATAGTTTTTACATCTGTAAAATGGAAGTAAGACTTTCTACCTCAAGGAGTTCCTGTCAAGATGAGATAACATTTAAGAGCCTCAGCGCAGTGCCTAGTGGATTCAAACTCAACAATTAAATATTCCATAAATATTTATGGAGGGACTATATTTGCTCACTGTATATGCTCTTTAAGTCATAATGTGAAAACTTTATTTCATGTCAAGCATATATTTTGTAAATCTAGAAAGTCATAATTTTATAATATGAAATTATACTTGTTCATTGACATGTCCACAAAAGGACTCATTAGTCCTATTCAAGGGAACAAAGAAATTATTTCTTTTCCTTTCCAACTTTAAACAGAGGATAATAACTATATATAAATACAGATACAAGGTTACCAGGAGTGGTTTATCTATTATTCACACAAGTTGCTTAACCAAAGAACAGTCCGTCTTTTCAAGATGCCATCTAGTGGTTTATTCTAGCATTACAGTCATTTATTTTGGAATGCAATTAGTTGAATACTTGTTTTTAGTAGCACTCCAATGAACTTCTTTGAAGGCAAATGTGTGAATGGAAAAGTGAATTAGACTCAAGCTCAGTTTGGAGCTCCAAAGAAGTCTAAAAGAAACTTTTAGGGGCGCCTGGGTGGCTCAGTTAAGGATCTGACTTTGGCTCAGATCATGATCTCATGGTTTGTGGGTTCAAGCCCCACATAGGGCTCTGTGCTGACAGCTCAGAGCCTGGAGTCTGCTTTGGATTCTGTGTCTACCTCCCCAACTGCTCCTCCCGCACTCATGCTTTCTCACTCTCATCTCAAAAAAAAAATAAAAATAAAAATAAACATTATAAAAAGAAAAAAAAGAAACATTTAATTGTGATCTAATTAGTGTAGACCAAATGCTGAACATTTCCTCCATAGAGTCCTGTACTGTGATATTGACAAAGTGAACATGAACTTAGTGAGCTCTTTTTATATGCCTTTGATAGGTTTTTGATTACACAGATAAATATGGTACAGTTTTCTTCTTCTAGAAGATCACAGATTAGTGCCCTTAAATGCACAGTTACATAATAGATGGGTAGTTACGTATTATCCTTGACCCACAGTTTCACTGCCATGTTTAGTACTAAGTTCTTCTTAACAGAAAAAGAGTAATTTTTTCCCAAGAAGAATTTAAGGTGAACAACGTTTTTAATGAAGTAGGAAGAGATACAACTCCATTACCTTATATGAGAGAAATAAAAGCATAAAATGAAATGGCATGGCCTGGGCAGAGGTCAAAAGTCTCTGCTTCAGAGGGCGTGGGCATCGATGGGACCAGCACATGTGAGAGGGGCCCCGCACCATGACTGTTGGGTCTGTATTTCATGCTCTTGCCTGTACACCGACTCCTCCCACATCTGGAGCATCAGAATCTCAACACTGTCGTGTCTGTTTAGCTTTATACGTGTTGGGAGGGCTCCAACATAGTGCCAGCTCTCCCTGCATCAGCCCCAGCTGTGGTCTGGAGTAAATCCCGGTAAGGTCTGCCTCGAATCCCTTTTGCTTTATGTCTTGACAGCACCAGAGAGGAAACAGTGGGTCACTTTAGATGTAGGGCCCAGCAAGAGCACCACTAAGTCAAAGATGACTTTTAGAACCAACGTAGGTAAACTCTTCTGCAGATACTCTATGTCTCACTTTGTATCCAAGTCAAAAGTCAACAAAATTGAAAGGACAGAAAGGAGACAGTGGTTGCCAGTGGCCAGAGCTGGGGGCAGAGAAGATAGACTGTAAAGGGGCACAAGGAAACTTTTGGGGTTGATGGAAATACTCTCTATGTTGGTTGCGATGGTAGTTGCATGAAAAACATGCAGGTCTTTGTCAAAATTCATAGTACTACATACCTAACTAAACAAGATGAATTTTACTCTATGTATTTTTACTGCTTTTATTTTTATTTTTTTAACTCATAAAGTACAACATTCAAACCCTATTTTGGTCTATGCAACAAAAATCCAAGCAGTGTTTTTTAATGATTACTCTTAGGGGTGCCTGGGTGGCTTAGTCGGTTAAGCGTCCGACTTTCACTTAGGTCATGATCTCGCGGTTCGTGGGTTCGAGCCCCGCGTCGGGCTCTGTGCTGACTGCCAGCTCAGAGCCTGGGCAGTCTGTGACTCCCTCTCTCTCTGACCCTCCCCTGCTCACGCTGTTTCTCTCTCTCCCTCTCTCTCCTAGAAATAAATAAAACATTAAAAAAAAAGATTATTCTTACTTAGAAGGGGTAAGAAATTTAGCCAAGAATCCATAGGTGATAGGTGATAAGCCAGAACTCAAATCCAGATCAGCTTATTTATTTTTCATACTCTCTGTAACCCAGGGTACACTTTCACTATTTCCTTATGTATTATTATATCGCTGCTGTAAGTTTTGCTAAGAATGATGAAAATAACTCAAACTGTGGCACATTCTGAGTGACTTAAAGGAGCAGGAGGGTTTCTGGAAGCAGAAGCTAGTGAAGCAGGCAGATGGGCAGAAGAAACCTGTGAGGCGAGACGGGTGTTCTCAGCCCCTCATTTGGGAAAGCAGTGTCTTTCTGTTCAAGGGGAATGACGATAGGCACTAGTATAGGCTGAATTAGGGCCCCCAAAGATACCCGGATACCTTTCTAGACCCTGGCACTTGTGGATATTGCCTTATAGGGCAAAAGGGACTTTGTAGATATGAAATCAAGGGTTTTGAAACAGGGGAAATGATCCTGGAGTACTTAGCTGGGCCCTGACTGTGATCACAGTGTCCTTATAAGAAGGTCTGCGGAAGAAGGCAATTGCAATCATGGAGACCAAGATTGGAGTGAGGGGGCCGCAGCCAATGACTGCTGGCACCCACTAAAAGCTGGAAGAGGCTAGGAAGCGAATTCTCCCTCGGAGGCCCCGGAAGCAAACAGCACTACCAAGAGCTTGACTACGGTCCGGGGAAACGGACTTTGGAGTTCTGGCTCCATGACCAAGAGAGAATAAAGTTGTGTTCTTTCAAGCTGTCACCTTTGTGGTGTTTTGTTAGAGCAGCCGCAGGAGATGCAGAAGGACTGTCTCACGTTCCCAGGATGTGCCGGAAACCACCGGCTCAGCATCAGAATCATTTAATGAGCAAAACATAAGCAGAACAAACAAAAATTATGTGATACCAGACTGTCTAGGAGATAAGAACGTTTGCAAAGTATTTTCCTTGAATTTCTTGGAATCACATCAGAACGTGTCTGAAAGTTTTCCCCCAAGGCAGGTCAGTGTTGCCTGCTTTATAAATTGTTTTAACTACTCATGACCTTGGTTACCCGAGCAAGAACACAGAATGGCTCCACAATCCAGTCATCCCAGTCTAGGTCACTCTGTGCAGCAGGTTTGAAACAGCTCACCACGGAGCACTATAGGTCTGAAGTCACCGTCAGGGATGCATGATCTCATTCCTGGAGCATCATTTATCCATTTTACATCACCAGAGGCCCCATTGCAGCCAGGATCCGAACCCAGCTTTGGAATCTGGAGTCACATAATGGGTAAATCATAGGTTCCAGAATGGCTTACAGCCAGCATTTACTGCTGTGTGACCTCGGGCAAATCATTTGACCTCAAAAGGCTCTTCTATTAAAGGGGAAAACAGTACTCAAGTCAAAGAGTTGCGAGAGTAAAGTAAAATAAGGCACATAAAGTATTTGGCCAAGTCCTGACTTGACATGAGTGCTTGATAAATCTTCACTACCGGTGCTGGTATTTTTATTGAGGGCAACCATCCTCCCCTTCTGCCCAAGACTGGTGCTTCAGGGAAGAGTCCCCTCCGAAGTTGTCCAATGGCCAACTCTCTCACTCTCTTTCTTTCTTTCTCTCTCTCTCTGACCCTCCACAGTGAGGGGACCATTCCCACCTTTCACACATGTCATTGCTGCGCAGTGACAAACATGTTGCCCCGGGGCATCAGCACACGGACTTCAGGACCAGTTCCAGCAAGCACCATTCCCTGATGACTGTAGGTTTTACACTCTGTATATGGCACCCTTTCCAGGCAGGACCCCTCCGCCTCAGTGGAAGGACCAGAAATAAAAGAGTCCTGAATCTCAAAGGTAAATCTTACTTGGTCTGCAATTCACTCACCTTGACCCGAGAAGAGTTAAACTCTAAGACTCTGCGGAAGCTCTGAGTGAGCTTCTGCCCCTGTTTGCAGAATCACAAAACTCTAAAAGCCCAGAGGGTGGGTCTTCAAGCACCTGTCAACCTCACTCCTTGTTTTTCAGTTGAGAAGACAGAGGCCCTGAGAGGGACTTGCCCTGCACACACCAGAAGTTGACATCAGGGCTGGGATTAGACTCCTAACGCCAACTCCTCATTCCATTTTCTTCTCTTTTGACCTGTCCACGCTGCCTCCTCACCTCTGCAACCTCTGATTGGGGTGTCACTTCATTACCCTGCCAGGGATTTGGAGCCCAGGGTGGGACAGGGAGCTGGGACTTCCCGCAGACCCCAGCCAGGGCACACTTTCTGGAGACAGGTTCTGTCTTGTTCTCTCAGTCCCTGGTGTGCCCGCACAGCTTGTCATCCCTTCCCTCTGCCCATAAATGGCGGCTTGAAACCCTCTCAGGGCCACAGGGTCCTGGGGTAGGAGCGGCCAGGTTAGGGGGAGAGGGAAAGCAAACTCCTGGACCCCGGGCTCACTGAGGACTTAAATGCCCCTGGGTTTGATGGGTTCGTTTTCCCCAAAACTCAAGCCACTCAGTGAAGGAAGTCACTATTTTCTCCTCTACCTTGCTGCCCCTTTGAATCCCCCAGTCAGGGCTGATCTCTGTGGTTAAGCATCAATCTTCGTAATCTTTTGAGTGTCAGTTAGTCCTCTGTGCTCTGTTCTGTGAGTCCATCAACCTGAGTCTTCCCCAGCTAGAAAAATGCAGAATAGCAGTCTTGCTTCCCACCCATACCATGTCTCTTTTGTCCAAATCCTTGCTCACGGCCCAGGGGTGGCCCTACGGAGACCTCTGGGTAAGGAGGTGGCTGAACAGGACAAAGTGAAGACAGAAGGGGCTGTTCCGAGGTCAGGCTTCCTCCAAGGAGCACATTTGCCCAGGCTCCTCCTGCCCGGTGAATCAGAGGGGGAGAACTCTTTCTGTGAGCTAACACTTGTCCTTAAACTTCCCCACTCTTGTGTTGCTGCCGATGGATCTCAATGAGATCCTTTCTCCTGCTTCAGCAACATTCTACAAACCCCTTTTCTGTATATTTGCTGCCGAAGCGAGCACTCCAAACCCCTTTCCTGATAGAAGTTTGAGTTAACTAAACACGGGAAGTTGGTTTGATATAATGTATCTAAATTTTTTTTTAATGTTTTTTATTTATTTCTAGGAGACAGAGAGAGACAGCGTGAGCAGGGGAGGGTCAGAGAGAGAGGGAGTCACAGACTGAAACAGGCTCCAGGCTCCGAGCTGGCAGTCAGCACAGAGCCCGACGCGGGGCTCGAACCCACGAACCGCGAGATCATGACCTAAGCGAAAGTCGGACGCTTAACCGACTAAGCCACCCAGGCGCCCCAGATATAATGTATCTAAAATCGGGGTGCCAGGGTGGCTCAGTCGGTTAGGCGTCCGACTCTTGATGTCGACTAAGGTCATGGTCTCACGGTTTATGAGCTCAAGCCCCGCATTCCACTCAGATCCTCTTTCTCTCTACTCATCCGCCACACATGCTCTCTCTCTTTCTCTTAAAAATTAATGAACATGAAAAAAAAAAAAGACTCCACAGGGTGCCTGGGTGGCTCAGTCAGTTGAGCATCAGACTCTTGATTTCAGATCGAGTCATGATCCCAGGGTTGTGGGATTGGCCCCATGTTGGGCTCCATGCTGAGCACGGAGCCTGCTTAAGATTCTTTCCCCGTCTTCTCTCTCTCTGACCCTCTCCCTGACTCATGCTCGAGCTCTCTCTCTCTAAAATAAAATTTTAAAAAGAAAAAAGACTCCACTAAACAAATAATAAAATAAAGTATCTAAAATAAAGAAACCTTTGAAATCATTCACCTGGACAGTTTCAGAAAGGATGTCGCAACTGCCCTGGCATATCATCTTATTTTCCTAGGGTGGTGTCTTATTTGAATAGCTGGCAGGAGTTTCATTACATGTATAATTAATCCTTTCACCTTTACATAAGCAGCCTTTTGACAATAATTGCATAATGTTCTTGGATTTCTTGTTTCTGGCTTGATGGCCAAATCTGGAACTTGAAATTACTGAGGCTTTCTAATTTTTAATCATTTTGACATGTGTATAATCTGAGAGCTGAGGAAATTTGCAACGATATCTTCCATTCCACCATTGAAAGTGCCATCCCTGAGGTCACATGTGACCGCCTCATCTTCAGACTCAAAACATATCTTCCCAGCCTCTGACCCCGTGACTGTTGAAAGTGTCAACCAGCTTCCACAAAGAGTGGAAAGTCTAGAAGAAGGGACTCGAGGCACGGGCGGTTTCAGAAGCTCCAATCATGTGAGAACCCAGCCTTTCTCCATTTCTCCTTCATGTCCTCTGCGTTGGCTCTGTTCACAGAGGACTGTTTCCCTGTGTTGTCCACACAGCTCCCAGAAGCCTGTTGTTTGTACTCTTCCATGTTCAAGTGCAGCAGGAAGGAATAAGGTCCCCATCTGCTCCACCTAACAAAAGTCTTGCAATCTGCTGTCGCTGGGCACAGTCAGTTGGCTTGGGACACGCACCCATCCCATCACTGTGAGAACTCCTTCTGGGTGAAGGATTTACCACAAAGAAACTCCAGTCCTGTTAGCAGAATAAGGACAAGAACAGACGCTGGAAGAGGAGATGTCTACCATGCTCTCCAACCCTTCTACGGCATTCGATCCTGCTGCCCTTCTTGAAATTCTGTATTGCTGTCTGCCCTGACACAGTGCTTTCCCATCCTCCTTCTGACTGTCCCTCCTCTGTTTTCTCTCTCTCCTCCTCCCCTGTAGGGTGCAGCGTGTCCAAGGTTGTCTAGCTCTATCAGACTCAACTTGCCATCCCTCATTCTGTGCCTTTACACACTGTTCCCACGGACTAGAATGCCATTCCTCTTCCCACCTCTCATCTCTTTATTTCCAAGCCCTCTATATCCTGTTCAATACCTCTTTGCGAATCTTCTAGATCTAATTGTCTTCAACACAGAAGTCCACTCTCCCTTTCATCCAAATTTTTTATTCTCTCTCAAAGGTAGAGTTTTCTCCTTTATATATTTTGTCACCTATTGAAATACCTGTCTGCGTCACCATTGGCTCTTGGCTTCTTGAGGACAAGAATGTTATTTATCCTTATCATTTACCCCCCCATCTAATCCCTTCCATGGTCAATCCTGACGAAGCCAGTATTTGTTAAATAAGTTTCTATGGTATTTCCCATTCTATTGAGGTGCATTCACATCCATCACCATATCGGCTTCTCAAAGCAAGTCTTGGCGTGGGAGGTTGGGGGGGGTGGGGAGAGAACAAAGATCTCCATTTTATATATGAGAAAACTGAGGACCCAAAAGGGTGAAAGCCTTAACCGAAGACTTCTACACCAGTTTTGTGAGAAATCGGAGTGAAGATCCGGATCTTTAGACTTACATTACCTGCTATTTTCCAAGAAAAACTTGCTGGTATGTATTGCATCCTTAAAATCTGGAGACTCCTTGATACCAAACCGCTTTAGTTTCAAATAGATTAAATATTTCATTACGAACTTTCACTCCGTGTCTGCCAATTACTGGGATTGTGTGATGATTTGTTCCTCATACAAAATATTTTTAAAAGGAAATCCAGATGGACTAGTTCTTTCTGGCGTGGGTATTTTCATTGTTGCTGCAGGTGGTGTGTGTGTGTGTGTGTGTGTGTGTGTGTGTGTGTGTGTCTGTCTGTCTGTCTGTCTGTCTTCAAGGGACAGGATAAGGTGGATTTCTTTCCCTGAAGTGCCTTTTCTTATAAAGGAAAACAGACTCTTAAAACCCCAAGACTCGCGCTCCCGGAGACCCGGACCCCTAGGGACGACGGCAGACTCGGGGCGGTGACCGAACGCAGCCGGCCGGCCCCTGCCTGCCCCGGCCGCGCCCTCCCGGGGTGGACCCCGCCCCCGCGGCCCGCACATAAACCGGCCCGTGCGCCCCCGCTGCGCGCGCCCAGGGGCCGGAGCCGCAGCCGCAGCCGGAGCCGGGGCCGCCGACCGTCCGCGGGGACCGCGAAGGAGGCCGCCCCGCGCGCGCCGCCCGCAGCCCTCGCGCCCCTCCCTCGCGCCCCTCCCTCGCCATGGCGGCGCCGTCGCGGCTCCTGATCCGCGGGGGGCGCGTGGTCAACGACGACCTCTCGCAGGTGGCCGACGTGCTGGTGGAGGACGGCGTGGTGCGGGCGCTCGGCCGCGACCTGCTGCCGCCCGGGGGCGCGCCCGCCGGCCTGCGGGTCCTCGACGCCGCCGGCAAGCTGGTCCTGCCCGGAGGCATCGACACGCACACGCACATGCAGTTCCCCTTCATGGGCGCGCGGTCCGTGGACGACTTCTACCAGGGCACCAAGGTACCCGCGCCGCCGCGCCCCGCGCCCCGCGGGCCTCCCCCGGCTGCCCCGGGCCCCCCCACCCCAAGACGCCGCCCGCGGGCCGGAGCGAGCCATGTAGCAGCGACCGAGCAGCTGTAGGGCAGGGGTGCGCGCTCCCCTCTTCTAGGCGCCCCCTCTCGCTGCCAGCCGCCCGGCTTTGGCCAAGCCGCGCGTCCTCTACTCCTCGCTTTGCTTAATTGGACAAGTTCAAGTCAGCCTATCCTCTCACCCCGCGTTTCTCTGCACTCCATACTCCCCAACACCGCCCCGCTCCGCTCTCCTCGTTGTCACTGGTGTTCTAAGTCTTCCATACTATCTATAGAATCTTTGTTTTCTCGGCACTCCCAGCCATTTTACCCCACCTTCCATCCCCATCCAAAACCATACGAAAAATCCCTCCACCTAGTAGTTACTGCCGGACTCCAAGTTGGCCGCGCGGGCTGGGTAGGTGATGACAGGTCTGGGCAGGCTGGTAGCCCACTTCCTTGCCCCCACCCTCCAGTAGAAAAGACACAGCCCTGACAAGAATTTGTTTGGTTGGTTTTTTAATGTTAACTGATGTATTTTGAGAGAGCAGGGAAAGGGTGGAGAGGAAGGGAGAGAGAGAATCCCAAGCAGGCGCTGCACTGTCAGCACAGAGCATGAGGCGGGGCTTGAACTGAGGACCTGTGAGATCATGACTTGAGCTAAAATCAGGAGTCAGACCTTCACCGACTTGAGGCCCCCGGAGGCCCCTGACAAGAATTTGGAAGAGAAATATTCCAGGAATAGTCTCCCAGCACTGGCGCCCAGGCAACCTGGCCCCATCTCTTCTTACCTGGCTTGCCCAGGAGACAAAGCATATGGGCTTCCTTCTTGATGCTTGAGCACCTGGGCCTTAGCTGATGGTGGAGGAGCATCAGATCACCAAGCCCAGCGGGGAGAGGCTTGGGTTTCTCTAGAAAGAAAGGCCTAGAAGCTCTGCTCAATGAAGAGAACCTTGACCGTTTTTCCAAAACTCCTGAAAACGAGATCTGGAGATGAACCAGGCTGCCTTACAGCTGCATTAAAGTCAAAACCCCACTCAGCATTTTGGTTAAAGCCAAGCCCACATGCTCCTTGAGGCTTGCATCTTGGGGTGAAAGTACTGATATCCTTAAGGTCTAAACTCATGTGTGAAACAAGTCAGACTATTAGTCTAGATATTAATTGTATACGCTCTCAAGGTAGTTTGAACCATAGTTCGTGTACCTTACTGACTTCTTTCTAATAGTTTTATTCTCACACACACTCCGTCCACATTTCTCAGTCAGCTACAATTGACCAGAATGTTTAATTTTTTTAGTGTTTTTTAATTTATTTAGATAGAGACAGAGTGCAAGCTGGAAAGGGGCAGAGAGAGAGGGAGACACAGAATCCGAAGCAGGCTCCAGGCTTTGACCTGTCAGCACAGAGCCTCATGTGGGGCTTGAACTCACAGACCACAAGATCATGACCTGAGCCACAGACGCTTAATCGACTAAGCCACCCAGGCGCCCCTTGACCAGAATATTTAATAGAAAAAAGAACAATCTGATCCTGAGAGAAGGGTCTGGGCAGACTGCTCACATCAGTGTTTGGAAAGCTTACTCTTCATTACTGATTATTAACCTTTATCATCGGGGCAGTGGTCAAAGTCTTTTGAGGGACATATCATTTCTGTTGGGGAAGAGTCAACATTCATTTTGTCCTTTACTTAAAAAGTAAACTTTTCTAAAATTTAATGAACTGATTTTTTATACTTTATGTGAGTTTTTCATATATGAAAGCAATACATGATTGTGCAAAATTGGAGAAAAAATATTAGGAAAGTAGAAAGACAAAATTGCCCATAATCTCTAACTCCATGACAACTCCCATTTCGGTGCATTGCTTGCGTGCTTTCTAATATGCTGGATTTTACATAACTGAGATGGTGTTGTGCATGTGTGTCTGGGTGTGTGTGTGCATGCCTGCACATGCAATTTGGTAGCCTGTTGTTTTTGGTTACAGTACACACACTTTCTGCTACCCAGGGCTCATCGTTAACAAAGTGCTTTGCTAATGGCAGGGCGTTTCGTTGACACCCCCGTTTGCCAGGTGCAGAGCTCACCAGGTGCAAAGCCGCTCTTTCTGGCCATGGGTTGCCAGGGCCACTACTGTCACTTCCCCTCATCATCTCCCTTTTTCTCAGCGAGGCTCTAGAACGAGAAGCAGCCAGGATGCGGGGTTGGAATGCTGAGGAGGAGGAACATTCCTTCGCTTTCTCAAGATCATCTGTGTAGGCCCCAAGGGCCCGGAAGGTGGTTGTTTCTTCTATTTGTCGGTTCTTTGGCCATTCAGGGATTCCTGGCATGGAGAGATTTGCAATTCTATTGTGAGAAGGATGGTCTTTGAAGCATATTGTGTATTATAGTCACCAACATCTGAAAGGACTTATCTACCAGCTGATACTCTAGGCATCTCTGTGTTTAAAGGCTGTCAAACTATGAAACAAACCCAAGTTCTTCATGACTTTAGGATCTTAATTAAACACAAAGCAATATGGTCAGAGATGTTAAGGTCAAAGATTTAGTAAAGGCCGACTTCATGTTGAACATGAAAACAGTCCTCACAAAGACACTAAGGTACAGAAGTCTACTTCAAAATCTGTTGGATCCCAGGGGATCACCTCTCCTGCCTCCCAAAGTAGACGCGACTCCAGATGTACCAGACTCCAGGTACACAGGAGCATTAAAGTATTGGCCTGAGGGTCGCCTGGGTGGCTCAGTTGATTAAGTGGCCGACTTCGGCTCAAGTCATGATCTCATGGTCTGTGAGTTCGAGCCCCCGTCAGGCTCTGTGCTGACAGCTCAGAGCTGGAGCCCGTTTCAGATTCTGTGTTTCCCTTTCTCTCTGCTCCTCCCCCACTCAAGCTCTGTCTCTCTCTGTCTCAAAAATAAATAAACGTTAAAAAATTTAAAAAAAAAAAAGCATTGGCCTGAGTTCTAGAAGGACAACATCATGGAGTCACTTTGCCCTCTTTTATAGTCTTCGATAATTCCCAAGGCAGTGTTGGCGGCGTTTCTGGTTTGGGAAAATAGGGGCAAAGACATCTTTTGTAGATGTTGATTGTGCTGAATACTACACTTGAAAAAATCTTATTAATACCATTATACAACATTTATTTTGTCAAGCGCCCCCTCTGTGCTGGCACTGGGCTAAGCTGTCCATCATCTTCCAACAACCTCAGGTGCCACTCTTTCCTTTTGCAGCAGAGAAAAGTGAAACTGAAGTCACTTGCCTAAGGTCACACACCAGTCAGTGACCAAGTGGCTCTTCAAATTCCTTACTGTCTTCCATTGCTAGAGCTCTCACCTATGAGGCTATCTTTCTGTCTGAAACTATTGGGAAATCGTGTGATGTTTAGATTTGTCCGTGTGGCAGGTGTTGGGATGAACACGCTGGATAAGTTGCATGCCGAGTTCAGATGGCTTTTCTCCAAAACAGAGCAGAGGCATCCTTACGAAATACAGGGGCTCTTCACCTTCTCAAAGCTGGAGGCAGTTACGGTTATCAAAATAAATACACATTTCAGGAGTCAGGTTTGTGAGGCATTTCTACATGCATTTATGGCCATGTCATCTCTAAGGGTACAGAAATGGCTCCCTTGCATACAGAAAGCTATAAAGTAGAAATGATGTATTACACTTTCAGGAGATGGGCCCCAAACGTAAGACCAATTGCTCTTTGCCTTCTGCAAGCACCAGGCTGATCATTTATAATATCTGACACATAGAAGGGATACTGTTCATGGTATTCTATTTATTGATCACCAGATTGTGATGGGGCCCAATTTAAAAAATGAATATAGGTCAACCAAAGGTTACGTATTTTGTAAGTCTAATTTATGGCAGAAGTTGGGTTTAAAGCCTATAATTGATTTACTTAATTACAGGTAAAAGCTTTCTATCTGATGTAACTAATAGAAATAATTTTCTGCTTTAAAGAAATCATATTTCATTTTGTTGGAATGTACTAGGTGTATAGTGGTCCTCCAATAATTCAATATCCATGAGGAAAAACAATGGGGTTTTTTATGCAAATGGATATTATGAATTAGGTACAGTTGAAGGAATTATTACGGTGCTTTTACTATATCCTGTGATAAGAGAGTAAATTGCAAAAGTGTGGCCAGGTTTCAGATAGATAGATGATAGATAGATAGATAGATAGATAGATAGATAGATAGATAGATAGAGATATTCACACATATCTGCAGCTTGGAGTAGATGGACTCACATTAAAAATCTAGCAGCATCTGTAGCTGGTGAAGGATCTTTTTTTTTTTTTTTTAATTGGCAAAACATGCAGGACTCTTTTTATTTTTTATAGGACAAAAAGTCTTCAAAACTGTCAAGCAAGGAAATCATACTTTGCTCTGGGACTTCTTGGTAAATTGCCATCAAGGTGATTGCTTATCATAAAGCCATGGAAGGTGTGTGATTAAGCACGCGCATGTGGTATATGTAGAGAATTTTTTCACATTGTAGAATTGCACTTCAGAAAACTTGGTCACAAGTCGGATCCCTTTCTCTGTTGCTTGCGGGAGCTCCAGGCCGGGCTTCGGAAGCTGTGTGGGCTGACAGTGTCACCTTGGGCAAGTCACTTCTTCTCTCAGAGCTGTTAACATTTCCTTATCTGTATAAGGATTCCTTGGTTAGAAGAACAACCTCAATTAAAAAAAAGTGTTGAAAGTAATGAGAACAATATATGTTATTCATCATCCAGCCCTTAGGAACTTGCTGGAGCATTATAGTTGCTCAATATATACTGCTTGAATAACTGCTTTTTGAAAAAGAAAAGGAAAATATAGCTGAGCGTAAAGAAAACTAGTATTTAAATCACCTATAATGTTTAACACTTTGCTTCCTGTATTTTCATGCTTTTCTTTTGGGGTGCCTATGAACACTTTTCCTGCTACTAAAGTTTGTGTGCTCTTTGGAGATAGCCTCGTTCATTACACATTTCCCCCAGAACCGTAACTGTCACTGGAGTATGTGATTTCTGGGGCCCTGGTGTCCTCACCAAGGCTGAGCCTCCCAGCTTTCTCCCTGATCTTGGTGTCTCTGTGCATCAGGCTTCTACTTCTGCCTATCTGAGGTTGTCACAACGTGGATGTCTCACAAGCACTTTGAACTCAGCTTGTTCCAGACCAAAATCATTCTTCCTTCCAAGTGCCTGACACCCTTTTCATCCTGTTTCACAAGCTGTTAAGGGCTCCCTTCTTATTCTCTCATTGGTCGACATTTTGGTGGTTTCTGGGTTCTTGTTTTCTGGGTGTTTTATTTTGCTTGTGTAACAATGTTGGGATGTAAATTATCTTACAGATTCTTGATAATTGACTCAGAAATCACCCTTCGGAGTGAAATGACTGGACCAAAGAGTCTTGGATCGATCTTACAGGAGTTTAATACATATATCCAGATCAGTTCATGCTCCCATGAGCAATGCATTACAATTGTCATTTCACTGAATCCTAGTTAATTGTAGCTACTGCCTTAAACAAAAAATCAATGCCAATTTAATAGGAAAAATATAGAATTTTTACTGTTTTTAAACGAGCTTTTCTTTCATTGCTGCTGAAGCTGAGCTTTGAATGCTCTTGTGCTAGGAGCTTGTGTGCTCCAGCTCTGAGTCTGTATTTCTATGATTTTCTTCAGCAGCTCTTTACTCATTACAAAGTTCATCTTTGCACTAATCTGAGGAAGAAAAACATTCTCAAAGATTAATTGGAAACCACTTGATGCTAAATAGGGCCCCATTAAGGGTGTTGTGTGTTAGGAATTCTTTCACTGAACTTTACAGAATTTGGCCTTGCCTTCTTTCAGTTTTTATACTTCTTCATGCTTTTCAGTTCCCTGTGTGTTTCTTCCTTATTTGCCTGGGTCGGTTTTTTTTTTTAAGTGTTTATTTATTTTTGAGAGAGAGAGAGGGAGAAAGAGAGAGAGAGAGGCAGAGAGAGGCGGAGAGAGGGGGAGGGGCAGACAGAGAGGGAGACACAGAATCCGAAGCAGGCTCCAGGCTCTGAGCTGTCAGCTCAGAGCCCGACTTGGGGCTTGAACTCACAGACTGTAAGATCATGACCTGAGCTGACGTCAGACAGGCACCCCTGCCTGGGTGTTTTTAATGTCCAGCAGAAGTAGTGTATAAATCAAGGTTTCCATGATGTTACTGTCAGGAAGGAAATGTTTTCCTATATCCTCTTAGGTTTGGTTACTGTGGCATGCAAATTAACTGACAAAAGAGAGATTAAAAAGAAGAAAGACATATCTTTAAAATTCCAGGTATATGTAAGTTCACAGAAAAATGTGACCTAAGAGGTGGTTAGAATTTGGGGTTTATATACTGCCTTAAAAGGGGAGAGGAAGAGAGAGGGCATGTATGGGAAAATAAATGACTTCTTAATAAGAAAAGAAAGGGAGTAGAGAGGTCACTGATGGGGAAACAAATGACTGTTAGGAGAAACAGATGAGCTCTTAATAAGTGGGAGATGTGGTTTACGACAAGGTCTATCGACATGCGGTGCAGGTTTCTAGTCTCAGGTGTTAAGAGTCAATCTTCCCTGGTGGTGAAACTTCCTTGAAGGGGATTTATTACAGTTGAATTTCGGGAGGCTTTGCTTTTAGGCAGATAAGGGAATTTACACACACAGACACACACACAGACACACACACCTATTCTTGAATACCTTTAACTCAAAATGATTTTTATGTCACAGTGGCATACTCTGGACCCCGTCACCACAGTTTAATATGGAATTATCCTAAACTAAGGAGTTTTCAAGTTGATGGTTAGGCTTTATTATTGCAGTCAACAAATATTTCTTGGAGGGGCACCTGGGTGGCACAGTCGGTTAGGCATCCGACTTCGGCTCAGGTCATGATCTCAGGGTTCATGGGTTTGAGCCCCACGTCCGGCTCTGTGCTGACAGCTAGCTCAGAGCCTGGAGCCTGTTTCAGATTCTGTGTCTCCCTCTCTCTTTGACCAACCCCTGCTCACACTGTCTCTCTCTCTCTCTCTCTCTCTCTCTCTCTCTCTCTCTCTCAGAAATAAATAAAACATTAAAAATTTTAAAAATAAAAAACAAATATTAGTGGAAACCCACTAAGTGGCAAGCATTGGGGTTGGAGTCTTAGAGATGAAAACCATGCTCTCTGTTCCCAATGGTAGACAGACTAGAGGTATATGGGACTCTAATTTATGTTGCTCTTCATAATAAATTATAGACAGTAGACTTAGGGCTTGTGGGCTTAACTTTGATGATTGTGACTTTTTTTGAGTGAATGCTTAAGGGCTGGGATTTTCCCTTTCACAAGGTCACCAGTCTTAATGTCTTGCTGCATCCACGCTATGTTTCTGAGCAAGTTATTTAGCTGGTAAGAGAGCAGCTGCCCGGAGTCTACTGCTGGCTTCCACTCTGTGCTCCTCCTGTCATATGTCAAGGAACACATTGAGGGAGGAAACCTCAATTCTTCAGTTATGTTTCACTGCATCTAACAGAGAAATCGTTCTAGTGATACTCATGAATTCCTGAACCCTGAGGATCAGTTCACACATAAAAACAAAGACCTTAGTTTAAAGTCAAAGAAAATGTAATCTTTTTGATAAAATAAGAAATCATTTCGGACACCTGGGTGGCACATTCGGTTAAGCATCCCTCTCTTGATCTCAGCTTAGGTCATGATCTCACTGCTCAGTCGTGAAATTGAGCCCTACTTTGGGTTCTATGCTGATGATGCAGAGCTTGCTTGGGATTCTCTCTCTCTCCCTCTCTCTCTGTCCCTTCCCCTTCAAGGAAGTTTCACCACATCTCCCACTTATTTTTTTAAGAGCTCATCTGTTTCTCTCTGCCCTTGTGAGTGCTCTCTCCAGAAAGAAAGAAAGAAAGAAAGAAAGAAAGAAAGAAAGAAAGAAAGAAAGAAAGAAAGAAAGAACAAAAGACAGAGAGTGAGGAAGGAAGAAAGAGAGAGAGAGAAGGAGAGAGACAGAGAGAAAGAAAGAAAGAAAGAGAAGGAGAGAGATAAAAAGAAAGGGGGAAAGAAAAGAAAGAAAGAGAGAGAGAAGGAGAGAAGGAGAGAAAGAAAGAGGGGGATGGAAAAAAAGAAAGAGAAAGAAAGAAAGGACGGAAGGAGGAAGAAAGAAAGAAAGAAAGAAAGAAAGAAAGAAAGAAAGAAAGAAAGAAAGAAAGAAAGAAAGAAAGAAAAAGAGAGAAAGAAAAGAAAGAAAGAAATCATTTGAGGCCAATATAGATTCTAATCTGTTAGTTAACACTGATTAGGTGATGAGCTTTGGACAAAACTGAACATTGAGCTTTCATATGCGTTCAGTCTACATTCCACATTAACATTTTCATAGAAAGATCCAGGAAACCCCGTGTCCAGGGCTAGCAATATTTTTAAGAAATGAAATGTTACATTAACATGCAAATTACACTGCTTTCCCATTTTGCTATTGGAAAAGTGAATCATCATAATTATTCCATCTCACAGTTATTGGAGGAAATTTCATTGATCCCTCCCTTCTCTTCTCTGGTTAAAGAACAAAAATTCAGCTGAGGAAATTTGAAGATCTAATTGGCTTTATTAAGTGATTCATGAATCAGGCAGCATCCCATCTGTTAGATAGAAAGCAGCTCCAGGTAGTTTACAAAACAGAAGGTTTTTATAGGAAGGAGAGTGGAGAGGGAAGTTATTTAGCGAAAGAAAAGAGAGGATTGTTTCCTGAAAGCTCACTCTCTCTTAGAGGGAAGGGCAGAGGGTCTTATCCTGAAGAGTACCTCATCTTACTGTGAGGGACAGAGAGCGCCCAGATGACAGACTATACCTCATTGGTGCCAACCAGGAAATTCCTGACCACATTTCTGAGGCAGGCCGAGATTGCAATTAGGTTAGGTTTTCAGCCCTGGTTTGGTGACTTGGCCTGGCTAGGGTAAGTTACTCCCTCTTGGGCCTCTGGTTTTCTTTTGAACACTCCTTTAAACTTTTAAAGAATACTTGTGTGCCAGGCACTTGTAATGGGCACAGAACATACAGAGACGAAAGTACATCCATCCAGTCAGGATCTCTGAGGGATGGGATAGACTTCCCTAGATGATGCTGGTGTGCGCCCAGGGTTAGGTAGGAGTCACTGGACCAAGTGGGGTAGGGGTTGGGGAGGGCTCTGAGCTCTCCAAGGAGAGGGAGGAACAGTGTCATTGGAAGGGGGCTGATGGGTTGGAAGGGAGGTGACTCAATAGCAAACAGAGGAATCAGCTAACATTTCAACCTTATGGGATGTGTCACAATTGTCTTTTCTCCATCCTAAGAGCAAAGGGAAACCAGTATAAGATTGGAAGTGGCGAGCATGGCTGGGGACAAGGTGACAGTGAAGAGACTACTGCTCTAGTCCAGTCGGAGGATGTAGGTGGCACTGGGCAGTGGAGGTATAGACTCAAGAAGTAAAGAGATTCATGGGGCCATGTGGAGGCAGCCTGCGGGGACTGAGGAAGATCTGGGCTTGCCCATGGCTTGGCTCCGGCAATGTTGAGAAGAAGAGAGAAGAATGTCAAGGGTGACTCTTCAGCCTGGTTTGCACAGCTGGATGGATGACAGTGTGGCTAATATTTCAGACTCGAGGACGCCAGGAGCTGTACGTGGAGCGGCTGTGCGGAGGACATCTTGACAAAGCCAAATGGGCTTCTGGAATCGGAACATAAATTAGGATCCTGAAGTTAGTTTTCATACATCTTGGTGACTATACAAAAGCTGAGAATTCAGCCCAGGGTTTTCTCCCTAAGGCTCAAATGCCCTCTTCAATCTCCTTCTGCTTTACTTGGAGCGATTAAGAAGGTTCTACAATTGATTTTCATAAGACAAAGTCGTTGGGTCCAGGATGAGCTTAGAAATGAAAATTTGGTGACACCATCAAAAGGAAGACCATGCTCGGGGTGCCTTCAATGGTGATTTACAACCTAAAGCATTCTTGAATAGAATCATGTGTTATATAATATCGTAACCTTGCAGTTGGGGGTTATCTCAATTTATGTTCTATCACATTTGCACCTGATACAGCACATGCTCTGCAGCCCCCCCACCCCCCCGAAGAAGGCTTTAGATAAATTGGAAGGTTTTCAAGAGAGAACAGCGAAAGTAATTAGGAGCTGAAAGAATTGATTTATGAGCCAAGATTAGATAAGGAAAATACATTTTGTTTGGCTATCTGACAAATAAAAGTGGCGTGAAGTCAGTCAGCAGCAAAAACAAAGGAAGCAATTCAGGTTCACACAGAAATATGAGAGAAATTTTCACCCTGTACAGGTTCTCCCCTCCCCTGCCTAAACTCTCTTCATTCCTCGGATGTTAGGTAAACCCTGAAGGACTTCTGTGACATGAACATAGAAGCATCCGATGATAAAGATAGTTAAACAGATACTGCAGATGCTTGAAGCGGGCTGGGGATGTGGTGTTCTACACTTGATCTTAGCCGAAAGGCCAAGAAGTGATGGGGGGCTGTGATGTTCTGAGGGCTCTGTTTGTTGAATCAAGGACATCATTCCAGGGGCACCAGGTCTGTGAAGGGGAAGGTCTGTGTGGGGCCCTTCCTTGCCAATCTTCTAGGGATGCGTTATTTCAACAGTGATTGTCACAGTGACAAACATCAAGTGAGCTAAATACAACTGTGTTTCATTTGTGAATTTCCAATTCACAGTTTGATGGGCGTCGTTTTGTTTCATAAGGCTTTTGGTTTCTTAAGTGTTTGATTCGTTTTATCAACCCATGCTTTTCTCAAAGTAATGATTCACTGATGACCATAGCAACTGGCTGGGAATCAGATCCCTCTCAATGGAAGAGTGGCTCAGGTGAGGCATAGGCAGAAGCCCGGAGTAGGCTGAGTGTAGTCCTACGTTCCTCCGTGTTACCTTGGAGAATCATTCGACATCTCTGAGCCTTGATATCCTCAACTGTAAAGTAAGAAAAACAACTCCGACCTCTCCAGACCGTAGCAAGGCTTAATTAAATGAGATAATGTGTATAATAAGATGCTTAACCCAGGCCTGGCCATTCACAAGTCCCTCTTTGAACAGGCAAATACCAGGGCGTCTGGGTGGCTCAGTCGGTTGAGGCTCAGACGATTGATTGCAGCTCTGGTCATGATCCCAGGGTTGTGGGATTGAGCCCCATTTTGGATTCAGTGCTTAGTGTGGAGCCTGCTTAAGATTCTCTCACTTTCTCTCTCTGCTCCTCTCCCCTGCTCTTTCTCTCTCTCTCTCAACAAAATAAATAAATAAAAATGAAGAGGCAAATAGCTTCTAGGAGGAGCACATCTCCTTTACCTCTACTTGGGATTATAAATCCTCACTTCTGTCACACACACATGGGTCCCCAGATCCAGTGGTAGAAGCAAGGCTTAATTAAATGAGCTAATGTGTATAATAAGATAGGTCTTGAAATAACATTCAAGGGTTTGAGATAACTCTGGGCAGTGGAAGGAGCATGGGTAACCAGAGAGACCAAGAGGTGAGGGGGTGAAAGAAGTTCAGTCGGTTGAGGGTCCGACTTGGCTTAGGTCATGACCTCGCAGTTCATGAGTTCGAGCCCCGCATCAGGCTTGCTGCTATTAGCATATTTTGGATCCTTTGTCCCCCTCTCTCTTTCTGCCCCTCCCCTGCTTGCACTCTTTCTCTAAAAAATAAACATTTTTTTTTTTTTTTAAAAAAGAGGTTCAGAGGAGGCTGGGATGCAGACCGTGGCTTGCAGCTGTTTGCCATGGTCCAGGGTGGCCTCGGGATCCCCGTGGCAAGTGGCTCATGCCCCCCGGTGCTTTGGTGACAGGCAGATTTTGTTGTCCATACATCTGCCCACACCCTTTCCCATTCACTAGAGTTTCTCAAAATTCGTTCCCATTTTGGGGGAAGGAGAGGGAGGAAGGGTGTGCAGGAGAAACAGAACCAGAAGGAACAAAGGAGAGGTAAAGGCCCTTCTGGGTTCCCTTTCCTGCTCCTGGATAATGAGGGGGGCGGGGCAGCTGTGAGGAATCCTGACTGGGGCGCTTTCAGACTGTAGCCCCAGGAGCTTCTATCTGCTGCTATTGTAGAAAATGGTCCCTTGACCATCACGTCTACAGTCTGGCAAGAAGACCGTCCACAGCCTCTGCATAAGAGCATGTGCATGTATTGCCATCATCTGTCCGTAAAGCCTTTTCTTCTTATAAAGCTTGTGTTCTGTTATAGAAAAGTTAGCAAATGTTAAACGTAAAATTTAACCAGAGGGAAATTAAAGCGACCTGCAGTCCTGCCCACCCAGAAACAGCCATTGCAAATCATCATCTTGGCTTGGTACTGTTGTTTTGCGCTAAGTTTTGGAATGTTCCGGAGCATGCGTTGTGACTTTATATTATCCCGTGTCACTTCTCTCTCCTGGAGTCATTTCAGCCAGCCTCAGGCCCCCCTGGCATCGCCTCCACGGTGACTGCCGCAACCTTCCCCTGCCCCCGGCGTCAGGTCTGTTTCCCTCTGTGTGCAAGTCCACAAAGTCCACATGTGCCCAAGCACCTCACACGCAGGGTGGTGCTCACCACACTCAGGGTCGCTCTCCACGCCAGAGCGGCCTCCCTCCTGTGTCTCCTCATCGGCCACCACGGCCATCCCTGTCAGGATCAGCTCATGCTCTCCCTTCACCCCTGCTGATCTTTTGTTGGAACCAACGCTTTGCTACGACCCTAGTCCAGGTCTTCATTCTGCCCCTTACCACCTGCTGGGCGCTGGCCCTTCCTCAGAGCATCCCCCGTGCCATCCGCTGGTCCTCAAAGCTCAGGCCCTGTCCCCTGACCGCCTGCCTCCAGTCCGGCCTCGGTCAAGTTATTCAGTAGTGCCATGTTGGGTTCCCTCCAGCCTAAGATGGGGCTGATAATATTCCCTGCCACAGATCCAGGGAGAGGATTACAACGGTTAGAGCGTCTGGAACATCAGTAGTTTCCGGCACATAAAAAGTGAGCCCTGAAAGTTAGATATTATTATCACCTGAGTGTCCTGATGCTAATTTAAATCCATGCCTCCTCTGGCCTCCGTTTCTCCTTCCCTCTTCTGAATTCCCTGTAATCTTCCCCTTGGACCTCTTCTAAGGAGCTTAGCAATTTCTACCTCCCCTTAGCAATTTCTAGACTACCATTTATTGTAGGAGTATACTTTCTACCTGGCATCACAAACTATTTTTTTTTTTACAATTATTTATTGTGATTTCCATCTTCCCTTCCAGTGTGTACACACCCAAGGGGAGAGCCTCGATCTGATTATTTGTGGGCCCTCCCACCCCTCCCTCTCATTCCACAGCTCACATGGGGTAGACTTTTCTTTCTTTCTTTCTTTCTTTCTTTCTTTCTTTCTTTCTTTCTTTCTTTCTTTCTTTCGTAAGAATTTCATTAAGACATAATTCACATATAATACAATTCAGCCATTTAAAGTATACAGGTCAGTGGTTTCTAGTATATTCCTGGAATTGTGCAACCATCACCACAATCAGTGTTAGAACATTTTTATCAGCCCAAATAGAAGCCCCGTGCCCGTTAGCTGGCACCTCGACCCAACCCCTCCAGCCCAAGGCAACCACTGTTCTACTTCCTGCCTCTCCTGGAATTTCATACGAGTGGAGTCCTACAGTATGTGATCTTCTGGGACTGGCTTCTCTCACTTGGCTTCCTGTTTTCAGGATCCATCCGCATTGCAGCAGGTGTCAGTGTTACCTTTTTATGGCTGAATAATATTTCATAGTGTTCACGTGCTGCGTTATGCTATCCACTCATCCGTTATGGACACTTGGGTGGTTTCTGGTTTGGGGCTATTATGAACACCGCTGCCTGGACTGTTTGTGAGCAGGGTTCTGTGTGGACATGTTTTTATTTCTCTCGGATAGATGCTTAGGATTAGAATTGCTGGCTCACATAGTAACTCTGTGTTGAACCTTCTGAAAAACTGTCAAACTGCTTTCCAAGGTGGCTGCACCATTTATTTTATTTCCACCAGCACTGCGTCTAGTTTGCCTACATCCTGAATGTGGAAGACTTTTAATATGGAAAGAATGGAAAAGATCGTGCTTTAAGCTTGATTTGATAGTTCAGTAGGTGCTAAAAAAGTACTTTCTTCTAACACTTGAATTAACAGCACTTTCCGTTAGAAAGACGCCCTTCATCCTCAAGGGATATCCGCATCGCACTGAAGGCAAGAAGACTAATCTGCATTCAAATGAAAATACAGAGCTTGAGGATTTTTTCCCCTGGTATTGTCGTTCCACCGGTAGGGATTTCTTCAGAAATGCAAATATATATTGTTTGCCAAGAGTAAGGCAACATTATCTAAAGGTAGAGACAAAGTCTAGGATCCTGTACAAAAAGTGAGATTTTTGAGAACAAAAAGAATTGGAGTGGGGCCGAGTGACTGAGGAAAAATAAAAATCTACTGAAGCAAGAGGAGAGCTAGCAAACCAGGGGGGGCACGGGATCACTCCGCGTGTCTGGGCGGCTTTGCAGGGAGGCCGATGGGGGTGCAGTGGGCGGGACGTGGAGGAGGGGCTCCTGGTTTCTCAGGTGGCAGCTGACGAGTGTTGAACCTGAGCGCTGTGCCCCGGAGTGAGCGGAGTGAGCCTCCTGGTCAGTGCTTTTAACCACTGCACGAGCGTACTTCGCTGCTACCTTTGTTTTCTCCTGCCACCTTGTTGGACCCCAACAGTTCAAAGCACTCTAACCACCTTGTGATTTTAGTTTAAGCAAAATCAATTTCAGTAGTGCATCAAAGACACTTGATTAAGCAACTTGCTTTTAAATGGAGTCATAAGCTAATGTCATATAATGTAACGTGCCCAGGGAAACAGGAGTCGAGGCAGACCACGTGGGGCCTTGCAGACCTTGTTAAGAAGACTCAACTTCAGTCCGGAGGCGGTGAAAAGCATTGAGTTTTAACCTTTGGAGTCAAGGGGTCACATTTGTGCCGTGGAATGTGGTTCTGGAGTTTGCGGCAAGGAGTTTGTGTCAGAGGGAGTAGGAACGGGACTGGAAATATAAAGGTCAAGCTGAAGGAGAAGAGGCTGGACCAGGACCAGCGGGGCGGATTAGAAGGCCCAGCTGGGGGCTAAGGAAAGCCGATGGGTCACCAGCTGGTCGTGGGAATGAAGGCGAAGCGGGCGCCCCGTGAGTCTCCCAGGATTCCGCGTGGAGCACAAGGCAGTTGGAGACAGAGTTCACCAACCCTGCTGCTAACGGAATGGGATCTCACACTGATGAATCCTGTTTTCTTGAGAAGAAAAGTTTCGAGTCTTCTCCGTTTTTCCATTTCAGTTTTCCCCTGCAGTCCTCACTCTGTTTTCGTTTGGGCCACGGCCATTTTCTTCTCGCCAGACATGTCATTCTTTTTTACAGAAGCAAGTCCAGCAATTTTAGCCCTTCAAACGTTAATTTATGGAAAGTCTATTCATGTCTCCTGGGTCTTTTAAACAGGCAGCCACGTGTAATTTCCTGGACCCACCAGCCTTGCCCAAGTGCTTGCAAATGCACAGTGTTCGAGGAGATAAATGACTCGGCTAGAAAATCGATGCTAACTGTTGAAACCCTCTTGTGATTCCAGGCTGCCCTGGCTGGAGGCACCACCATGATCATTGATTTTGCCATTCCTCAGAAGGGCGGTTCCCTCATCAAGGCCTTCGAGACCTGGCGAAGCTGGGCTGATCCCAAAGTCTGCTGTGACTACAGCCTTCACGTGGCAGTGACATGGTGGAGTGACCAGGTGAACCACCGAGGGGTCCATTTAGTAGTCCCCGAGTCCTTGCTCCGTATGAGATCAAGAAACTGGTAGTGTCAGGGGTGTCTGGGTGGCTCAGTTCGTTAAGCATCAGACTCTGGATTCAGGCTCAGGTCATGATCTCACAGTGGTGAGATCGAGCCCTATGTCAGGTTCCACGCTCACAGTGCAGAGTCTGCTTGGGTTCTCTCTCTCCTCTCTCTTTGTCCCTCTCCCTGTGCATGCATGTGCATGTATGTGAATTCACACACACTCTCTCAAAATATATAAACAAACATTTAATAAAAGGAAAAAAAGAAACAGGGGCTCCTGGGTGGCTAAGACGGTTAAGTGTCTGACTCTTGATTTTGCCTCTAGACAAGATCTCACATTTCTTGCCTTCAAGTCCCAAGTCGGTCTCTGTGCTGACAGTGTGGAGCCTGCTTGGGATTCTCTCTCTCTCCCTGTCCCTCCCCTGCTCTTTCTCTCTCTCTCAAAAAATAAGCTACATTTTTTAATTAAAAAAAAAAGAAACAAATGTCAAAATATGAGAAATTGGTGACGTTGGTTGCTTTCTGGGTGACTGGAAGTCAGAATTTGAGGGAGGACTTTTCCTTGCATATTCTTTTTACCTTTTGAACTGGGAATCCTGTGAAGTATCATCAGTTTGAAAAACTGAAAAAAATGTTTAAAGCATATAAAGATGATAAGGTAAATCCTTTATACCCATTCACAATCGCCTTTCATAATACGTAATCCATGAATTGTAACATTTTTAACTGTAATTTTTAAAAGTATTGAACTTTTCAATTTTAACACCTCCAAGCTCCTTAGGCAGTATTTTCCCAGAGACTAGAACTTCAACCAGAAATGTTTAATATTAGAGGAAAACCAAAGAAGGGACAGACCAGGAAGCTTTCGATGGTCATCTCCCAGCTGTCTTCTAACCCAGTGCCTGCCTGCTCTCTTCAGCCAACGTCAACACCAGGTCAGATCACTTCACAGCAGAGCTAAAGCCAATCCTCCCTTTCTGCTAATCATTTAAGCCATGGCGGAAACGACAACATAAAGATACAAAAGATAGTTTTGAGAGATTTGAAAATATGCTTATTCCTCCTCATTAAAAACATGTATCTGTTCTTTGTAAGATATTTTTACCTGAATTTCAATTGCCAACATGTTTTTCCATATTGGACCTAATTCAGAAATCCTTTTACCAGAAAGGACTCAGGAAGGTTACTTTATTTGAAGTCACCGTGTAACTTATGTCCCCACTTCCCCCTAAAAGTTGGGCTTCAGGCACCAAATTAATATAAAACTAGTAATCAATCTTTAACAGATAGCTCAGCAAACATAATAGCAAGGTTTATAGTCCACAGCAAAAGTTAATTTTTCTCCAAGAACACCATTCTAAGTGATGAATCTAATCTCTTTTGTGCTATTAGGGTCTTCTTGCTTTCCTCCTTTCTCCCTTCCTTCCTCTTCCTCTCCTTCTTTCCTTCCCCTCACTCTTATGTTTTAAAACATTTTATTTTCTTTTTTTTTCAATGTTTATTTATTTTTGAGAGAGAGAGAGAGGGTGAGAGAGAGATCATGCATGAGCGGGGGATAGAGAGAGAGGGAGACGAAGAATCCCAAGTGGGATCTGAGATGTCAGTACAGAGACCGACTCAGGGCTTGAATCCATGAACTGTGAGACCGTGAGCTGAACCAAAGTCAGACGCTCAACTGACTGAGCCACCCAGGTGCCCCCCTCACTCTCACAATATAAGATAGAGCCCCAGTGAGGATGTTTGCCCTTATCAGTGTTTCTCACACTTTAATATGCAGACGGTTACCTGGGGAAATTGTCTAACTACAGATTATGTTCTGTAAACATTCTTTGCTGGGACAAAGAGCCACACACTGAGTGGCTTAGAAATTCCCTGTCTCAGCCTTCTGGAGACCAGAAGCCTGAGCTCAAGGTGTTGGAGGGTGGTTGCTTCCTTCTGGGGTCTATGAGGGAGAACCTGGCACACGACTCTCCCTGGCTTCTCATGCTTCGCTGGTAACATCGGGTGCTCCTTGACTTGCAGAAGCAGCACCCCAATGTCACGTGCCATTCTCCCTGTGTGCACATCTGTGTTCAGATTTCCCCTTCTTATGAAGACACCAACCATACTGAAATAGGGCCCACCCAAATGACCCCATCTTACTGATTAGATTGGCAATGCCCCTGTTTCCAATGAAGGTCACCTTTTGAGGTACCGGGGGTTAGGACTTCAACAGCATATGAATTTTAAGGGGGTGCACAAGTCGGCCCGTAGCAGTGGGGCCGAGGCAGGCCTGAGAATCTGCATTTCCAGCACACTGCCGGCCAAGGCCAGTGTGGCTGGTTTACGTACATTTTTGGACTAGCAAGTCCTAAGGTGCCATGCCTGCATATGCTAACAATGTTTCAGGCATTTTTTCCCTGACCATTAAAATAATAGACTCATGGTAAAAAATTTGAAACTCTAGAAAAGAAACAAAAATGAGGCATTCTATTTCATGTTCTGTCCCTTGCTGTTGTTCCTTAATGTATTTAGAGCTCATTCCATCACTTCAGTGATGACCAGCTCAACATTTCAGTGTTATTTGCATTTCTTCATGGGGCTGAAATTCTAGTGGAAGCCATTAACCAGTAAATAGATAATATGCTGGGCGATAAAGCACCAGAGAGAAATGGAAGTAAATAGCGATATAAGTAAGTAATTTAACATGTAATAGAGTCATTTATAAAGTTCGCTGATTCAATAGCAAAAATTGCATTATTTTATTTTGCACTTTCTAATCGACAGAAAGGTTAACACTTTTTCATGTGTTTTAGTCATTCGTATTTACTGTTTGAATTGTTGGTAACATTTTTTACCTGGAATGTTAGAGCTTTCCTTCTTTAGTTGATAGATGACAACTGAGAAAAATAATCCTATGCCTAAAACATGTTTTGGGGGGTGTGTGTGTGTGTGTGTGTGTGTGTGTGTATACCTATAGAAATTCAAACGATTTTGGGTCAAATCCCCCAATTTTTTTCAAGTTACTAGTTTTTATTGCGATTTGAATTGGACCTTCACGGCAGTTACTAAGCTTGTTTTGATCTTGTCTTTTACCTTTGGCACACCCAAAGGCTCCTGAGGTTCCTCTCTCTCCTGAGTTTTCCAGAGTCTCTCACCTGCTAGCAGCTGACGGTGACTCAGTCCATGTCCACCTGCTCATGTGAGAGCCCATTCTGTGGCTTTCAGATCCGAGCCCACAGCCTTACCTTACATTAGCTGTCATTTCTCCTGGAGACCTGACTGCTTCTGTTACTGCCAAGTGGCTTTGTTCTCATTTTCTCAAATAATTTCCTCCCATCAGGAGATAGATGCTGAGAATTTTATATACAAGTAAAGACATGCAGTACTTTGGGAAAACTATGAACTCTCTCGTGATTTAAGAATATCATACCAGTAACACTTCATCAGATGAAGTGAGGTCTCACCTTGGGGGTGGGGAGGATCAAGGCCTTAACTGCATTTTTTCCCCCTGGAATTAGAATGTTGTGCTTATTTTACTTAATTCTCTTCTGAATGCAACATTTTGAATGTGGAAGAGAATGTTGGAATTATTATTTAAATTAAAGCATGGCATTAGTTTGGTGGCTTTGTTCCCTTTTAGGTTAAAGAAGAAATGAAAATCCTTACCCAAGACAAAGGTGTGAACTCTTTCAAGATGTTTATGGCCTATAAAGACCTGTACATGGTGAGAGACCAGGAGCTGTATGCCGCCTTCTCTCAGTGCAAGGAACTTGGAGCGATTGCTCAGGTCCATGCGGAAAATGGAGACCTGATTGCAGAGGTAAGCATTGGCATCCCAGAGCTTCGCCACAAATGAAACGGCCACAACGTAAGATAAAGACAAATGGACCCAAGTAGGTCAACTCATTCTATTCATGGGAAGAATGGAAATCCAGAAACTAATGTCCTGTGTCTTGGAAACCCTTGACTCAGTTTATTTAAGTACATGCTCTGACTTTTAGTCAGGTGCTATATGCATTGGAATGAAAATTTCCCTTTTTCAAATCAGCTATCAGACCTCAAACATGTTTCTCAAATATTTTTCCGTGTGTGTGCTAGCACTTTCTTCCCTTTTTTTTTTTTTAAGTAGCTCTTCCTGCTGGTTCAGAATGCCCAAGTGTGGACCTCAGTGGGATCTGATGACTTAAGCAGTGTGTTAAGTGCTGTTCAAAGCCCCACTCTTCAGAAACTGGGTATTAAATTGTGCTCTGGAGGAATCTAGATGGTATTTATTTCTTCTGTGAGTTCCATTATTAATGCCCGAAGGTACACCATCTGCAGGACTTACCCTTTATGTTAGCTGACTTTTTTTTTTTTTTTTTTTTTTTTTTTTNTTTTTTTTTTTTTTTTTTTTCAATCTCCCTAGGCTCAGCTCCCATTTAAGTCAGTGAGAGTGAGGCTGAGTGACCAGGAAGTAGTCAGGGACCATGAGAAGTGGGCGTGAGCTGTAAACTCAAGCAGACCCGAGTTTCAATGGGGCTCTTCTGCTTCCTCAATGGGACACCAGGCCAGTCACTTTACCATTTACCAAAAGTCCCAGTGTTGATTTCCTGCCTTTTTTGTAAGGAAGAGGTAACATTTTGGAGAGGGGAAATGACTGATGTAATATCATTTGGTGAGTGGAGCAGAGAGCAATGAGATTCAGTACACAGCACAACTAATTGCAAATAAGTATCGTACGTCACTTTAACAATACTGAGGGTTAGAATATTTGGTTTTATTTTATTTTATACTGAACCAGTCGTAAGAATGTGACCGGAATTAGCCTCATATCATTTTGAGCTTTTCAATCAAAATAACTTAATTTTTTAATGGTTTTTATTTACTTCTGAGAGAGACAGACAGCGTGAGCAGGGGAGGGTCAGAGAGAGAGGGAGACACAGAATCTGAAACAAGCTCCAGGCTCTGAGCGAGCTGTCAGCACAGAGCCCGATGCTGGACTGAAACCCACGAACCGTGAGATCATGACCTGAGCTGAAGTTGGACGCTTAACCGACTGAGCCACCCAGGCGCCCCACAATCAAAATAATGTAATTGTGAAATGTGTGTATGAAAAACTAACCAAACTCTCAGTGTTAACATTATATTTACGAAATACACACACACACACCTCAATACCTAACACATCTCAAAGCCCAGCCGTATATTTAATGTGCAGTAAGATGATGGTAGTCGTCATTAGTACACTTGCCTGGCACATGCGTCTGTCCCTGCTGCCTCCCTAGGGGGCCAGGAAGATGCTGGCGTTGGGGATAACGGGGCCCGAGGGCCATGAGCTGTGCCGCCCGGAAGCCGTGGAGGCGGAGGCCACGCTGAGAGCCATCACCATAGCCGGCGCCGTGAACTGCCCTCTCTACGTCGTGCATGTGATGAGCAAGTCCGCTGCCAAGGTGATAGCGGACGCGAGGAGAGACGGTAATTCCTGGGCGAGAACCTAACCTGAGGCTCAGTGGTAGCTGAAGAGCGAGGTGAACCGCTTGCAACTTCTGCTTTGCTTATGTGGAAGCTGCACGCGAACTTCTGCAGCTTTCCTTCCTCCCTTTTAATTAACATTCTTTCTGTTTTCTTCCATCTTACGCACGTCGGTGTTTGGCCTTCTTTTTGCGCATCTTCATGACTGCTTCTCTGCCTTAGGGTATTTCTCCACCATCCTTGGAACCTCAAGACATTTCCTTCAGCCATAGGTCCCCACTCTTTCATCTGCAGCCCACTTTTTTATTTTTTTAAAAATTTTTTATAAATAGTTTATTGTCAAGTTGGTTTCCATATAACACCCACTGCTCATCCCCACAAGTGCCCTCCTCCATGCCCATCACCCCCTCCCCCTCCTCCCCATCCCCATCAGTCCTCAGTTTGTTCTCCACATTCAAGAGTCTCTCATGGTTTGCCTCCCTCCCTCTCCCCCTCCCATTTCCCCCTTCTTCTCCCCCACAATCCTCCGTTAAGTTCTCCTAATCCTCCTATACATGCAAACATATGGTATCTGTCCTTCTCTGCCTGACTTATTTCGCTCAGCATAACACCCTCAAGGTCCATCCATGTTGCTACACATGGCCAGATTTCATTCTTTCTCATTGCCATGTAGTAGACCGTTGTATAGATAAACCACATCTTCTTGATCCATTCATCTGTTGATGGAGTCTTAGGCTCTTTCCATGATTTGGCTATTGTGGAGAGTGCTGCTATGAACATTGGGGTTCATGTGCTCCTATGCCTCAGCATTTCTGTATCCCTTGGGTAAATTCCTAGCAGTGCTATTGCTGGGTCATAGGGGAGTTCTATTGTTAGTTTCCTGAGGAACCTCCACACTGTTTTCCAGAGGGGCTGTACCAGTTTACATTCCCACCAACAGTGTAGGAGGGTGCCCGTTTCTCCACATCCTCACCAGCAACTAGAGTCCTCTGATTTGCTCATTTTAGCCACTCTGACTGGCGTGAGGTGGTATCTCAGTGTGGTTTTGATTTGTATTTCCCTGATGAGGAGGGATGCTGAGCATCGTTTCATGTGTCTTTTGGCCATCTGGATGTCCTCTTTGGAGAAGTGTCTGTTCATATCTTTTGCCCATTTCACAGGTCAAGGAGGTTGTTTTTTTCCTGCTTTCTCCTCTAAGGTTTTGATGGTTTCCTGTCTCACGTTCAGGTCCTTTATCCATTTTGAGTTTATTTTTGTGCATGGTGTGAGAAAATGATCTAGTTTCATTCTTCTGCATGTTGCTGTCCAGTTCTCCCAGCTCCATCTGTTAAAGAGTACAGCCCACTTTTTAATCTGATGGCTAAATGCAAGCTCTCTGGTTAACTTTAAAGAAGCTTACCTGTCTCTTAGGCATTGCCATGAGGCCCTCCTAGGACCTGAGTCAGGATGGTGCAGGGTACGGAGGAGCTGCTCAACACATTTCTTTAGCGTTAAGTTCATTTGTCCAGTAGCACCTTGGGTGTTGGAGTTATTAAAGCAATTATCCAAATAGTGGTTTTATGACAATTATTTTACAATTTTATTTTTTAATATTTTAAAGTTCATTTTGAGAGAGAGTGTGTGAGCAGGAAAGGGGCAGAGAGAGATAGAGAGAGAGAGAATCCCAAGCAGGCTCTGAACTAACAAACCAGAGCCTGATGCGGTGCTCAAACTGACAAACCATGAGATCATGATCTGAGCCAAAATCAAGAGTCAGACACTTAACCAACTGAGCCACCCAGGTGCCCCTGTTTTAAGGTTTGAAAACCCAAGTCCTCCCCTTCTCATATAAAACAACAGACCTTCTTAAGATATGCTAGTAGTCTCTGCCCTCTCACTTTTAAAAACCAGGAAATCAGAAATAGTCTGATAAATCATCCTGGTTCTTTATTGTTGTTTTTTTCAAAACTAAACCGACTGAATTTTTAAAATATGGATTATGAAAATAGATTTGACATGTCTTTCACTCCAAAATTAATTTTGTCAAAATTTCTTCTTATCATATGAAGGTTCAGTAAGGATTTTTGTGCAATGTAATCCATTGATATCTTGTGTGAAGAGTGAACTCAGTTTCACACAGGTGCTCATAGGGGCTTACTATCAACCATTTCTGGTTACCTCTCCCTGCTCCCCTTCCCCAGTATACTTTCAGTATAAAAGAGCGCAGCACTTCAAGAAGACCACGCTGCAGTTTTAAAGTTACAGTATTAATTTCTGCCACCAGGTGGCTCTCTTGCCAACTCTATCGAATTGTTCTATAATTATTTGCTTTGTAAAATCATGTACCCTGTCCTATAGCCAGTCAGTCAGGTCCATAATGTCAGAATATGATTTAAGAAATAGCAAAATCAGCAGAAATGGTCAATCTTAACCCACCACCAAGCTGCAATTTTGACAGTGCTGTCAGGAAACGGTTTCTCGATCTAAGGTATAAATTTTGTGCTGGGATAGAATTCCATTAGGCACAGAGTAAAAGTCTAGAAAAGGTTTTGGAATAAATCACAGGCAGAAAACTATTAAAGTTAACTGCGGACATTTTAATTTTATTGTAAATTTTAAATTGAAGTTTATTTTTTGAATAAGTAAAACATTTACATGGTCCAAAAGTCAAAATTATAAATACAAAAAAAGGATTCTCAGAGAAGCCTTGCTTCCTTCCCTAGCAACTTCATCCTATATCCATATTGCTAATTATTTTTTATTATTTTATTTCCATCCTATCTTTATAGTGTTTCTCTTTATTAAAAAGGAATATATGCAAGATTCTTATTTCTTTTTTCTTTCTTACTTGAAAGGTAAAATAGTAAACCTCATGTTTTATATTTTGCTTTCTTCCCTACTTGAAAATATGTCCTAAAGGTCAGCTCATGTTAGGGATGGAAAGTTTCGTCATTCTTTCCTAACGGTGCAGAGTATGCCACTGTATTTGTTCAATGACATTTGGGCTGTCGCCAGGCCTTAGCTCTTCCATATGAAACCACAATGGTGGCCTGCTGCATATGCTATTTTATATGTGAATGGCATATTAGTTTTCTATCGCTGCCGTAACAGATCGTCACACAATTCATGGTTCAAGACAACACGAATGTGTTCTCTTACAGTTCTGGAGGTCAGAAGTCTAACACAGGTCTCACGGTGCTACGAACCAAGCTGTCAGCCATGTTTCTTCTTTCCAGGTGGTTCTAGGGGAAGAATCCCCTTCTTTGCCTTTTCTAGCTTCTAGAGGCCACCTGCATTCCTTGGTTCATACTTCCCTTACTCCATCTCCAAAGCTCCAGAGGTGGGTGGAGAACATTGCGTCATTCTTCTCTCCTCTTCTGCCCCTCTCTTCTATTTCAAGGATGCTTGGATGACATTGAACCCACCCATGTAATCCAGGATAAAGTTCTTATTTCAAAGTTCTTCTTTTAAGCACATCTGCAAAGTCCTTTTTGCCATGGTGGATAATATATTCACAGGTTATGGAGATGAGGACATGGACATCTGTGGGGCACCATTATTCTGCCTGCCCCAGAAGAGGACCTCCGAACGGAGTCCTAACAATGAGACTCCTGGTTCATAGGGTAAATGGGGATACGTACTTTTTGCATATTGGTAAATCCCTTTCCAAAGGGGTCCTAAATATGAGATATCTAAGACGTCAACCCGGATGATTTAGCTGGGTCAGACTGACTGTAGTAACACTTGGGAAAATGCTCTAATACACCATTGTCAGAAGCAGCGAAAGTCCAGAATAAATTGGCATAAGAGGTTTCCCACCCCTGGCATGTGGCCTCTCACATGTGATCAAGTGGGAACCCAAAGAGGGTATGGAACGGGTTGGACAGAAACGATGCTAAACTGTTCACGTGGTGATTGTATCAGTCAACCCACGGGCAGATCCCTGGGGAGTGTAGAGTGACAAGAGCTGGTGGGCCACACTGACCTTTTACTCATTTATTATATAACATAATTTCTGAACACAGAAAAACAATATACATCTAGTCATTGTGATCATGTTTAAATAAGAAACAGTTCAGGCTTACAGACTGATGATATGAACACTTACTATCTGTAAATATCTTTGCCAGTCCATTCTGTCATCAGGATCTTCCCATCAGAGTGTTGTCCCCAGACTCCAGCATCAGCAGCCCCTGAGAGCCCTTTAGAAATTCGGAGCCTTGGACCCCATCCCAGACCCACTGAATCAGAATGTGCACTTATAACTGCAACCCCAGGTGATTCATATGCATATTAAAGTTTGAGAATCATGGCTCCAGGAAGCACAAAAGAGGTCCAATTATTAGTTCTTTATTGTAGTAGCCTAACAATACAATGCTATTAAGTTTGATATTATTACTCAATTGCCACCCATCTACCCAGAAAAGAGCAACATGAGGGTCAATGATTATTCAACAACCAACATTATTTGTTGAGTACTTAATATGTACCTGGCACATATTTTGATGTCTTATATCATTTCCTGTTTTGCTATATATTTTGTCACTAATGCATTTTAATATGTTATCTTTTTAAATTACCATAACCATGCTCAAGCTGTTTTATCAGTATCAATTTTGTGACTGATGAAATTGAGGCTTGGAAACGCTTGGTAAATTAAGCCCAAGATCACTTACTAGTAGGTGTTAAACCTGGAATTCAGGCCCAAATCCATCTGACTCCCAAAGCCCCAATTTTTTCCAATTTTCTCCACTCTGTTCAAGAAGAAATTGATTTACAGAGTTGGGAAATGCAGATGTCAAGTTTGTATTTAATTGGCTTTGGTGTTTGGCCTTACATTTAAGTTTTTATTTAAAACATTGCCATCAGTTTGTCATTTTTTATCATTATTAAAAGAGAAACATAGCTGGAGTGATGGCACCAACACAGAGACATCTCTGACTTCAATCCACCTCACAAGCACAGCTAGCATCTACTCGAAGGTACGACACCACTGAGAGAATCCCAGAGCACAGGGGTGAGGCCGAAGCACCCCCTGCACCTCAGAGACCAAGACAGACTGCATTACAAGAGTAAGAAAGGTGGTACATGATGACCACACTGTCCCACCCGACACCAGTGCAGTAGAGACAATGAATACAGGTCTGCCCTGGGCCTCTGGTTCCTCCAGGGGAAAAGAGCATTTCAGGGGACTCCGCAGGGCTTCAGCATCTGGAATCTGACTGTGGTGAAGAAGGGCAGGGCTGCAACAGCCGGCACACGGATCTTGACAGAGAGTTCATACCTGCGGTACCTGAGTAATAGTCCCAAACAGCAACGTGACATCTGTACACCCAAGTCGGGGCACACTCTGACCAGGAAACTCTGTGAGGTGCGGATCTGCCTGGTTCAGATCCATAAGCAAGGAGTTTGCTGACCCTAGAGCCCAGTTTGCTCATGCCCAGGCGAGGAGCTGAGTCACAACTCCACCTGCTGTGCGACTGCCTTCCAACCCGCCTGACAGGAAGGGCTGGGGAAGCAGCTGACAGCAGCTACTGGAAGCTGTGTGGCCCAGCAGGGCTCCAGCTGAGAGGTAAACAGGTAGACCTGAGCTAGCTCCACACATAAAGTTTCCCCACGCTGTGCATAGGCAGCGGATTAATTCAGAGCCAAGGCTGAGGGTAGCTCCTGGTCCCTTCCAACCAGAGATGCCATTTGGGAAATTGAGAATAGCCTAAAGTGGCCCTGGCACCTCCTGCCCAGGCAGTGGGGCTGCGACAGAGCCCCACCCACTTGGAGAATGTCTTCCGGTCCCATCTGGCAAGAAGGAATGGCCAAGAAAACACCTGGATGCTGGGTGGTCCAGCAGCTGTCAGGCCAAGAGAAGAGCAGACAGAAGCATAGTTTGCCGAGCGAGGCCTACGAATGGCACTATTTGGCCAGGCAGGTGGGCTGCAGTATGGGTTGAGTTAAGGCAGCAAACAAAAAGCTTTACCAGTTTCAAGGCTGCTTCTCCCTCTGTGCCTGGAAAAGGGATCTGATTTACAGCCCCACTTACCACTGAATACAGTCGTTAGCCTCTCTGACCAGGAAATTTACCCAAAGCACCCAGGAAGCTGCACAGTGCATTTGACAGCCTTACATACAGTGGCCCTTGAACAGAGAGCACAGCCCGTGCCTTCCCCCATCTGCAGAGTAAAGCCAGTAGCCTCACCTGAGAATTCAGTGCACACCCAGGCTTGATTTGGGCCCTCAAACAATGAGTTGTAAAGATCCAGGGTCCTGGCTTGTTGGCCTATGAGGGCAGGAAAGCTAAGTCATAACTCCACCGGCTACTGAATATAGTACCTTGACCATCTTGTAAACCTGACCACAGGATTCAGGCAGCGGCAGAGCCCATCCTACAGCCCCACGTGGGTAGAGAGCCAAGCCAGCAGACCTATCCAACTGTCCTCAGCCAGTGGCACACCCTATCCCCTGACCCCAGAACTCAGTTGCCTCAGTCAAAAATAGACCATAGTAGCTGGCCCCCACCTGCCCAAACAGATTACCAGCACACATACTCAGAAACCCAAACTGAGCGGACTGGTGAGTTGTCTCTGTCAAAGCAACCCTGTAAAGTCTGGAAGAGGAACCCAGTTACTCTAATGTGCAGACTCTCAACGTAAGAAATCAAAGATCACAAAAAATCAGGTAAATATGATACCATCAATTATAAATAAAGCTCCAACAACTGACCTTAACAAAATGGAGACCTACGAAATATCAAAGAATTCAGAATAATCCTCTTAAGGAAGTTTAGTGAACTACAAGAAACAGACAGGCAACTAAATGAAATTAGGAAAACAGAGCATGAACAAAACATTTGATAAAGGCAACAGCAACCATCAAAAAACAAACAAAACCCAGAAAGGTTAGAGTTAATAAAATACAATAATTGAACTGAAGAATTCAATAGGGAGTTTTAGAAGTAGAGTCCACCAGACAGAGGAAAGAATCAAGGGCCAGAATGATAGAACCTGGGAAATGACCCGGTGAGAAGACTAAAGAGAAAAGAAGAATGAAAACATGAAGAAAGCCTACAGGCATTATGAAACACAGTGAAAAAGACAAAAGCAACATTTACATTATCAGCATTCCAGAAGGAGAATTGAAAGAGGTGCTAAGTGCCCTTCCCACCCTGGGAAAAGTGCTCATCATGGCTTCCTCCACTCTGAATTCAGGTTGTAGAGTATAGGACCCCCTTACTTTTCCTCCATAAGCTCTTGCCAGCCCCCCGCTTTCTCTCTTCCTAAAATCTACCCAGACTTCTGGCCAGCCACGGTCCCTCCTTCGTTCTCAGAGCAGCTGTGGGTTTTGGCCCCCTCTTGTACAGCTTCTCAGGGTTTCAATGTGAACTGGGAAGAAAGAGACGGAAATACTCGTTCCGTCTGCCGACTTTAATTTGAAGCCTGAGGTTTCCCTTTGTTCATACCTTGATGTTTTCTTTTAGCACCTGCGATGAAAAGCAAAAAGCAGGTTACGGGAAGAAAAGAATAAAAATTTCATGTGCAAGCCATTGAAATTGGAGTTGCTTTTGACAGTTTGCAAGGAATTTAAATTTCATGCTTATTTCTAGTCCTCGTTCATCTAAATTGAGTAACTAGAACTAGGTTAGTTCTCATCCTTCATGTGAAAAGCCACTTTTGCAAAAATGAGGTAAGGAAACCAGAAGGCTGTACCTAGAATGATATCCTTGTTTCTTTTAGAAGCAGAATCTGCCGCCCTTGCTCCACACCCCACGTGTGAAGTTGGACCAACCAGCTGGGTTTGTGTCACATATAGAAGTTCCCATCTGCCTGGCCCCAGACCGCTTTCACTCACTGCTGTCCTTGTCCAAAGAGCATCTGTGTCGATATGTGCCGTTGGCTTCAGTGACACTTTTTATTTTGGTTGGAGTAGCTTTGGTTATACATGTTCCTTTCCTCCACATATTGGCATCTGGAATTATTAATGGCCTTTCAAAAAATATATATCGTTTACCTCCCCCTCCCTTTCCAATAGAACATGAATTCACTTTTTCTCTGGTGCTTTATTTGGAATGGTGGTGACTTCTCCAGAACTTACTTGATGTTCTGTTTATATATGTTATAATTTGTTTCCCAACTATGACTGAAATTTTTAATCCTTTTTTTTAGTTTCCAGTTTAACTTGTCTTAATAGAATTCAACTCTATTTTATATCCATATTCCTGGCTATAGGGTATATGTAGGACTCTCACCTGAACCTATTAATAAAATGTTTTCTTTATACTTTTCACACAAAGAAAAGCAAATTATTGGACAGCAGATATATGCTAGGCATGGTGTTCTAGGCATTGGATTTGCAAAGATGATTAAGTTAATTTTGATCCTTAAGTAACTTATGGTGAACTGGGCTACATTGTGTTTGGGTTTTTTTGTTTGTTTGATACGGTTTGGTTTTGGTTTTCCTTATTGTAGAAAGCCTTACTTTCCAAGTTTATTGCTGTAAAATATAAACTTCTATTACAGAGGGGTTTTAAATGTCTTTTATTTTCCACTTTATTTAAACTCTGGATTATTTACCTCTCCACCCCTCCCCCCCAGCCATGTTCCTCTTGTGTTTTAAAAGATGGGAGAAAGGTCCACATAAGGGTCATTCTCTCTCTGTGTGTTTGCGCTGATCATTGTTAGAGCTGAATGAGTAAATCAAATCTTGTTATCACAAGCATGATTAACTGATGCCTAGTAACCAGTCCTGTTCCTAAGGAAAGACTAACATGCACCTGAATCAAGGTGATCTGAATCTCAGGCTTTCTCTTTTCTTTTCTTTTCTTTTCTTTTCTTTTCTTTTCTTTTCTTTTCTTTTCTTTCTTGTTTTTTTTTTTATATGTGAACATCTGAACACTCCCTTGTCCTTTAAATTTAGAGCAAGATGATCTACCTTATGACCAACTGCAAAGCGGTTGAAAACTGGCCATTTAAAACATCTTTAAAAAAGAATTGTGAGGGGCGCTTGGGTGGCTCAGTCGGTTGGGCATCTGACTTCGGCTCAGGTCATGATCTCACAGTTCGTGGGTTCAAGCCCCGCATCGGGCTCTGTGCTGACAGCCAACTCAGTGCCTGGAACCTGCTTCAGATTCTGTGTCTCCCTCTCTCTCTGACCCTCCCCTGCTCACGTGCTCGCTCTCCCTCTCTCTCTCTCTCAGAAATAAATAAAAAAGCATTAAAAATTAAAAAAAAAAGAATTGTGTAACCATAAGGAAACTAATTTTTGTGCAATGTATTTGCTGCTGTAACAAAGTACCACAGACTGGGCAGTTTAAGTGATAGAAATGAATTTCTTTACAGTATCAGAAATTAGAAGACCAAAGTGTTGACAGGGTTGGTTCTGAGAGCAGTGAAGGATATACTGCAGACCTCCATCTTTAGTCTGTAGATGACTATCTTCTCCCTGAGCCTTCACACTATCTTCCCTCCATATGTATCTGTCTCCAAATTTCCTCTTCTTAGAAAAGCCCTCTCATATTGGATGAGGACTTACCCTAATAACCTCATTTAACTTAATTGCCTTTATAAAGGGCCCTCCAAATACAATCACATTCTGAGATACTTTATCATTTGAATTTTGGCAAGCAGCACAATTCAGCCATAACACGAAGTAAATCCAGAGTCCCAAGAAGATGCTAGATACTTTCATATATATTAATTTATTTGATCCTCACAAAATTGCCACACTAGAGAGACATTATGACCCCACTTCATAGATGAGAAAAACTGAGACTAAGAACAATCACTCATCTTGCACAAGGTCGCCATCTAAAAGGTAGCAAAATCAGGATTTGAACCCAAATCTGTTATGTCACTCTATTATGCTTCTGCTACATGTTTTCCATCTTAGGCATTTCTTTTCTTTATAAATGTAATATTTTGAACTGAAACAGAGCACAGAAAGGTTCTACTCTATCCTTCTTGCTAGGAAAAAATAGTTTTCTAGATGTGCTTGGATTTCTGTTGGTAACCAATGCTTCTACTCCTGGGCACCTGTGCTGGCTTCTCTGGATTTTTCAACCTTTTATAACAGATCTTGGGACTTGACTAAGTGCTATTCACAAATCTAAACAAGGTATGAACATCTGCTCTATCACTTTTATATGATATATGGCTTGTCTGGTCAGAGGGGAGTTTGGATTGGTTTGACATGTTTCATTATTTGGAAATCTCTAGAATATCTTAGAAAGCAGAAGTCCTTAAAGTAGGCGATAGCATCATAAGTGGAGCATCCTTTTTGGTCTGGAGCCAGATGATGGGGAAAGGAGAGAACCTGTATGGGTAGACAGGGAATGATACAACGTGAACCTTGCTGAGACTGTGGGAGCAGATTGATGATGAAGATGCTCTATCTCCAGAGAGTTGTTGAGACCATCTGGCCTCAAATGTAATCAGGAGAGTACTAGACTAGGACAGATAAAGCACTTTTCATTACCAGCCTGCTAAGCGTAGTAAATGAAACCAGTAATTGAAATTGGAAAATCATCCTCAAATAGTGTATGGTTGACGTAAACATTTAAAAACACATGCTCTTTACCAAGAGATGAAGAATGACACTTTTCCTAGTAATGTAATGTGTTTGTATGATGTGATATCAAAATAGTAGGATTCTAAGTCTAGTTTACCACTTACTACCTGTGTGACTTGAGCAATTAGTTAGTCTCATTGAGCATTAGGGTCTTTATCTGTCAAACCAGCCTGAGGGCTCCTGTGAAAGCCAAATGAGATACATGAATTTCAAACTGTGTTTGCAGTGCTGTACAGATGTTAGATATTTTATTATTATTTTGTTTGTGGCCCTAATAAAAACCACAGTGATGCTGAATTATCCAGTTTGATTCTCCAATGTGTGGATTATCCAGTCCCCTCATTTTCCTTCCCTTTTTTACTTCTTGCATACTATTTTTTTTTTTTTTTTATGTCTTAGAACCATTGTGAAGTAGGAGGTAGAGTAGTTAGGAATTTTTACCTTTTATTTAAAATTTTTTTTATATATTTGCAGATGCTTAATGGGGAGACAGTTGAAAATAACCCAGTTAATGAAGAGTTTGTTGTGTATACCAAAACAGTGGCTTGTCACATTTTAAAGGTGCTAAAGCCTTCCAAGGAGATTACATGTCATCTGGTTTCAAAAGAGTCCTGGCAGATTCCTGGTAGATGCTGACACTTTTAATTTTTCCTGAAAGCTAATAAATTTGTAGAACTTTGAAACTGTATTCCCCAGTTCACCTTGATGGGCCAAATGATTGAATAGAGCATGTGATAAGAATCTTTCCTATATGATGAAGCACCATGGAAAATCCTGAGTTGGCAGTTTGTAAAGTGATTGCAGATCAAGTCTCTGAGTTTTTCAGTGTCTGAGCATCTGTGTGTCATCTTGGGATAGGAAGGTCACTACCTGCCTGCAAGTCAGGTATTGGGTCCATCCTTCTATCCCTCCAGCAAACAGTACATTACCCCTTAGTTCTCATTAGAAGGGATTGCTAATTCTACACACTGGAACAAAGTACCAGTAGTATTTCCTTTTTTCTGGGAGTAGGGCAGTAAGAAAGAGGATGGGGGTTCAGCATGTGTGTGTGTTGTGTGTGTTTGTGTATGTGTGTGTGTGATGAAAGTAAAAGATCTTAGCCACAGCTACGTTCTTGGGGCATAACTTCTATTGACCATGTTTGTGACTTAAGAAGCAAGGTTTGTTAGGCTTCAGTAAGCCTTGTTTCATGGTTTGCAAGAGGAAAATGGGAAGAAATGATATGGGACTTAATAGGATGCTACATTCCAGTTGAACATGACTTACCTCCATTAAAAGATAGTGGTGACCATCCACTGTCAGTACTCTCTGAGGAAATGAGTTCATTTCAGTTCTATGTCAGGATTTTAACTGAAGTGGGGTGACTGACTAGCCAGAGTGAACCAGTTTGGTGTGCCAGCATCTCTTTACTCTGTGTTCACCTCTCTGACTGCTTGGGGATGATCAGCTTGATGCCGATGTATCTATTATTCCAACAAATGCTAATCAGAGATAAGATTCTGATTTTAAATTCAAATTTACTATGCACTATTAGCTTTTCTAACACTGTGTGCTCTTGATGGCCTCATTTGCATGATATTTAAAATATGCATTGCTGGCTACAATTATATTATCTGAGTGTTCTTTCTATTTAACATAAGTTTTTGGAAGACGTTTTTTTTTCTTGAGGGTGTGAAGAGATTTTCAATCTATTTGCAGCAGAGATATACTGTGGTTGAACTCCATATGACCATGTGATAAGTGTCATCAGAAGTTAGGCCCACTGGAGTAAAAAAACGCCCAGATTCAGGTCCTGTCTCTTCCACTCCACTGACACTATGCGGAGTGCATGTCATACAACTGTACAGAAGTCATTTCACTTTTGTTATAATAACAGAAGCTATTTTAAAAATGAGCTTTTTTTCTCATCTTTTAATGGAGATAATAATAGCATTTCCCTGGTAGGGTTTTGAGGTCATTTCCTTAGAATGGCACACATTTCAGCCAGCATTTGCTAGATCATACTTCAGTAACAGAGAAATCTAAAATATCAATAACCATTGATAACTGCAGAGATTTCTCACTCAGACTCATGTCCATCATTGGTTGGCTCTACCTCTGTTCACTATTCTCTTCATCCCGAGACACAGCTGAAGAAGCAGCTCTGACAGGCTAAGGTCAGAAAATAAACTCACCATGGCATTAACGGCTTCTGCTCAGAAGCAGCCCATGTTACTTCCATTCATGTTTAATTGGCCAAAGTAAGCCATGTGGTCAAGCTTAGAATCAGCGAGAGTGTATAATCATCTACCACAACATGCGATGAACAGTGACTGGAACATAGTAAATGTTCAGTCAGCAGTAGCATTGATTTTTTTAAACCAGGTATCATTCTTTTTTTAAAATGTTTATTTATTTTTGAGAGAGAGAGTGCCCACGAATGAGGGAGGGGAAGAGAGAGAGGGAGATGGAAGATCCAAAACGGGCTCTGTGCTGATAGCAGAGAGCCGGATACAGAGCTTGAACTTGCGAACTGTGAGATCATGACCTGAGCTGAAGTCAGATGCTTAGCTGACTGAGCCACCCAGGTGCCCTGGCAGTAGTTTTAATTTTTAAATCCTGGTCACAAAAGGTAAAGTATAATTTGGAATTCCTAACTTCTTTGGCTAGCACAGAGAAGACTAATATTTATGTGTTTGTCAGATGGTTCTCTTGAGAGCAAACTAAAGTACTGAATGCGTCCTTTGAAATTTCCAGGGAAAGTGGTCTATGGAGAACCCATAGCGGCAAGTCTCGGCACAGATGGCACCCACTACTGGCATAAAGACTGGCACCATGCAGCCCACCATGTTATGGGCCCACCCCTGCGACCAGACCCATCAACGCCTGACTTCCTCATGAATCTATTGGCTAAGTAATCATTTAGCAGATAGTTGTCAAGTGTCTTGCCAAAATACAGTTGTACAGGAGTCTCAGATTTGAAGGTAGGACCTCTTGTCCACCATCTGACCTTCCATCGACCTCCAGCGTCCTGTTCCACTTGACATGATAGGAGCTGGGGACTCCTTTACCTGAGACCAAAGAGCAGTGGCTTAATTATGATAAGGTGTCAAAATCTCTCCTGGACACAGAGAAATCAGACCATTTTTAATGAAGTTTGAGTCTCTTCTAATTGTTTCCTTGTCTTTTCTATCACTTATTGCGTAGAACCAAGTCTCTTCATTATGCATTGTTTTCATCATTCACATATTCTTGAATATTTTTCTGTGCTGCTATAACCCAAGAACTAGACATGCCTGTATAGGTACATCTCTGAGATCATTCACAAGTCAAAGCAGGATATCTGTTGCTGGTGACGTGAACATCCTCAGTGAATTGTCACATCTCTGCCCATCACAACATTGCCATTTGGGCAGTAGCTGCCTCTGTCCATGTGGGTCATTGAACTTCATCTTTGTGTAATGCTTTACTCACAAGAAATTTTCACTTACGTTATTGCCAGTGATCCTAAAATAATTGTCATCTAGTACATATCCTCACTAATTTCTAGAAAAGAAACTGAGTGTTGGACAAACTTATAATCACAGAACCCACAAGTGAGGGAGCCCAGAACCAGTTTTTCTGACCTGAGCATGATCACGCATCAGGCTTTTTGTAAGAGTATGATTATCTAAGAGCATTTCTGCCAGAGTCCCACTCCAGCAGATCCAGGGGTCCCTGAAGGATGGACGGTGTCAGTGAGAGAGAGAGATGAGAGAGCCCCGAGATTCTCTCTGATCATCAGCCAGGCATCTCCTCACTGTCTGAGACTCAACTTTATTTTATGATTAAGTGTTTGGGGGACGGCACAGAAGTGCCATTCTGATGATAAATTCTTTGATCAGTAAAATCTTTCCAGAACATTGGTATGCATAGGTCTACAGGGAACAGCCCAAAAGTGGCATTCAAATATAAACAGGATAATGTTTTTAACATAGTAAAGGCAAAAATTAGTTTTTTGTGAGCAGGGGTCAATAGCCTGTTTATCACTTAATGGGAGGTATTAAGAAAAACTGTTTTTTTAGGAAATGCAATGTTGCTTTCATAATAACAAAAGAAGAAGTTCCTACAATAGGTTCCTTTACAAGGTGCAATCAGCATATCAAAGCCAGAATGAGTCCTCCCAAATACCAACCAACAAGGTGCCTTGGAGGTTGGTGCTCAAGCAGAAACAATTGAGTGGGTGGATATCAGTGGCCATCTGACAACAAGAGACCGTGCAAACTTGCCTTAACCTCACAAGGAGTTTTGTCAACTAGTGAGTTCAGAAATGGGTCCTGACACACTTCCTAAAATAGAGACGAGTATGGATGAAACACATACTTGAAAAAGCTACTAATTCTCTGTTGCAGTTTCCTGACTTTCAGTTGAGAAGGGCATCCGGAGAACAGGAAAGTTCGGGTAGTCTCCTCCTGATAACTTTTAGGTATTTATCACACACTCTTGTGTGTTCTGCTTTTCCAGTGGTGACCTAACCACAACAGGAACTGACCACTGCACTTTCAACACCTGCCAGAAAGCTCTTGGGAAGGATGATTTCACGAAGATTCCCAATGGGGTGAATGGTGTTGAGGACCGGATGTCAGTAATATGGGAAAAAGGCGTGGTGAGTTTCACAGGACTCAACTTGTTTTGCTAACTGTGTAGCCAGGATCTGGCTCATTTCAGGATCAGAGTATCACAACCTGTCAGAGAGAAGCTTTTTGATTGTTTTTCTTACAGTGGAGACTGGGAATGTAGCACCATGACCATGGCCACCCCACTCCCCCAGGATAATGATAAGAAATAATTTTCTTCTCGTATAATTTAGTTTAGAAGATACATTGCATCATTATGCAGACATTAGGAGGTAAATTTAGACTGGGTACCAAGAGGACTACCTTCCAAGTCTGTGAAATGCTATAACCCTTCTACTTGATTTCTCGTATTTTTGAATCCCATTTTCTCATGTGTCATTGGTGTAAATACCTGGAATGACTGAAAATACATGTAAGATTTTTATTATGTTCATATCTCCTTTTCATGAAATTTTTGTAGACGTCTCTTTTGGAAGACCTTTGAATGTCATATTTTTGAAACTTCTGTGTAAAATCACATAACCACTAATCCACTGTCTAGAACACAAGATTATTTTAAATGCCCACAATTTAAAATTTTCTCCCTGAGCATGGAGAAGAGTCAAGTGGCTAATTGTTCACATGTCAACCTGTCCAGCCACTTGACAGGGGTAGTTGTAAAGAACAGCAGGGGAGACTTGCCTGGTTACCCCTGGGGCCACCACTGCCATGCCATTCTCACCCGTCTCGCAGAAACTCTCTCTCTGATGACATAGTCACCACGGTTCACACCTCAGAACCCCCTCCACATACCATTCACATCTAACTCTATTTACCAGTCCTTGTCAAATTTATTTCTGACACATCTCCTTGTTTTTATCTTCATACTTACTACTCTAGTTTGAGGTCTGTCTCTTTTTTGGACCTTTGCAGTAGTCTCACAGCTCGTGCCCATGCTCACTGGCTACAGCCTACGCTATAGTTTAGTACCAGAGCTGCCTTCCAAGGCCAAAGCACTATTCATGTTTTCTTCTCTAAAATCCTTCAATATTCTCCATTATTTATAGGATAATATTTGAACAATTAACTTCCATGTAAGGATCTTCAAAACATCTTGACAGCCCTATATTCTGCCAATCATCCTTTCAGCCCTTTTTACCTCTACCCAAACTCTAATCAACCCGGATGACTCCTCTGCTCTTCCTCCTTGCATAGATTTTCTTGCTAAAAGTTCAACCATTTTCTCTGAACTTGTGCTATTACGATGAGTATGTTCATTACAGCAAACTTTCATACTATATCAGGTGTATAAATGACTTTAAAGTGATAGAATATCTCTTAATAACATGCAGGAAACTGTTATTTCATGAAACATTAAAGGGGTTTGCTCATGGGAAAATTACTCTCAGGATGTGGTTCTTCATCATTTTGTGACACATTGACATGTTGATATTAAATAACCCTTAAGAATGCTTCTAGCCATATAAATACACATAGGGATAAACTTTCCACATTTAAAAAACAAACCGTATCATTTTAGAGAGACCACATTTATCCAAAATTTGTCCATATGAAAAATCTCTTGGAATAGACTGTCCATGATTATTGGTTCATGTACATTTCAATAACACAAAATTTAATCTCCTGAGTTGATTTTTTCCTCTTTCTAAAAGTGTTGTCATCTGATTTAAATATCTGTCTTATTTTAACTCTATAATATTCTACTTACTGAGTATATGATTGTCTCATACGTCTTAGGTCTGCAATAAATAAGCCAGATCAAAATTGTAATGGATGGTAGTAGTAAACTTTAAACAAAGAGTGAAAATACTCTCGCCAATATTTAGCTGTTGTCTGTGTGCCTCTGGGTAGGATGGGGAAGATTAGTGTGTGTGTGTGTATGTGTGTGTGTGTGTGCGTGTGTGTGTGTGTGGCAGGGGGTGAAGCTGATATGTTTTTGTAAAGTTATCTTTAAGCCTCCATGTGTTACCCCATCGTCCTCATCATTATCATTGTGATAATTTAGGACTTACCAGCATCCATAGATGTGTTTGGCTCCCCAATATAAGAAATTAAGTGCAGCTCTGTTTAGTGTTAAGAGACACAAGTCTTGCACTTTGATCGATAGATTTTTAAGCAGATGGTCATTAAAGCAAATGCATTTTCTTTCTTGAATCATTTTACAGCATAGTGGTAAAATGGATGAAAATCGATTTGTGGCAGTTACCAGCACAAATGCAGCTAAAGTCTTTAATCTCTATCCAAGAAAAGGAAGAATTGCCGTGGGATCAGACGCAGACATTGTGATTTGGGACCCAAAAGCCACAAGGTAGGTCTAAGTTCTTGTATTCCTTAGCTTCGTCGGGGAGAAGCAGCACGAAGTTGCAAAGAAATTATTTATTGGCCTTAATCAGACACTTCTTGTTAGGTGACTGATTTAGCCTATGTTTTGAGCCTGTGCACATGATGAAAATTTTAATGTACAAATATTCCTCTGTTTTCTTTGACACAGAGGACAAAAAAGTTGTCTTGCTTACCACTCCCTGGAAATGCATTTGTATATAAAACCAATGTGAATTTACCACTTCAATGGTAAGCTTGGCAGATGCCTGAGTTCACACGGAGGAAAGGTGTAGCGCAATGAAGAAAATAGAAGGCTTAGTTTGGAAAGGGCTGAATTGAAAACTCAAAAATAATTATAGCCTTTTTAAAGCTTTCAGATAGAAAAATTCCAGCACAAAGGATGTCACTTTTAGTTAGCCAAATTTTCCAGTTGATTTCATCTTGAGCTTGTCGTTCCCTCCAGCTTTTTGTTTCCAATTTCCGTAATTCTATGCTAATATTGCAGATTTGGCAAATTCCACCAACTCAGGAAAGCATTTAATAGCGCTGAAGCTCTGGTAATTTCTCCTCATAAAACATCAGCATAGACAGCACCTGCATCGCAATTTGTGTTCTCTATAGCCTTTGCATCTGCAATGGAGAAAATCCATCTACTTTAATATGTGTGCACGCATACATGTGTAAACAGAGATACATACACCTTCTACCTCCATCCAGTGGCATTTGTTCTAAGTCTACTAGGTTTATATGCTGTACTAAGCAAAAGTCTATAGGTTCTTGGGGGTGCTATTGTCACAAAGACCCAGCTTCAATTGAAGTGCCCCTGGGCTGCTCTCTGGGGAAAAGAAGACTGAGAAGCATGAGAGCTACCACTGCTATGAGCTTAAAAAATAAGCACCAGATATTCCTGTAGAAAAGACTTGTCTTTTTTAGTTTAGCACTCCCTGGGCATTCATGGTCTCAACTCAAGCACCAGTTCACACCACTGGCCATCCGTATCACTGCCAGCAGCCTTTAAGGAATGGGTACCATCTTGGTGCCGGTTTATAGGCATGCAGTGCAGTACATGGTGACATGAACGTCTCATTTACAATAATGTCCTGAGATACCGACAAGGGACAACTCGGGGTCTTTGTTGTTATGATATTCACAAGGACCTGTTGCTTATTTAAGGACTAAATGTCTGGTTGTCAAGTCATCCAGGCCCCTCTCTCTGCAGAAGAAATGAAGGCAGATAAACTCAAATTTGGAACAGCTTCTCTACTAGACTAGAAAAAAATGTCCTCGGGGAGACAAAGGAAAAACATTGCTTGGATTTGGATTGGTTTGTGGGTGAATTGAGCATGCTGTGTTTAGAGCGCTCCTGGTATCTTAAATACAACTCTACTCACGCTGTTGTACACCCAGCAGGGGCCCGCCCAGCATCATTTCTGCTGTGATTCAAACAATTTAGGCTGCCCCAAGCACTGGGACAGATAGATCTTTTGAAATGATTTGTGGCTTAAGGAGATGATTAGACTTAATCAGAAAACCTCGAAAATTTCAAAAGGAAGAAAACTATCATGCAGAAGAAATATCTGTGAAAAATGGTGTTTTTGAAGCATTGCATCGGGGCGAGTCGTAATCATGATAATCATTAGCAGCTGTTTCTATTTGCACAGTTCTCAGTGGTTTAAAAAAAATACTTTTGTATCTAAAAACGTGACTTCAAGGTAAGACAAGTAGGAGCCACCTTACGGTGGATGGGAAGACCATAGCCCAAGAGCATCCGTGACAGGTTTGATACAGAACCCTTCAGCCAGTGTCTGACTTTGCAAACTTGTATTGTCTTTTTCATGAGATTTGGTACCATGCTATCTCCCACTACCAAAGCAGAGAGCACTTTATACCATACTTGTGTGTTCATGTTCCGTTCTTTCTTCCAATCAAGTGGTCCAGTCATGAAGAGATTTTCTGGATTTGATTCTATTCTGTGTTATTCGTTTTCAAAAGTGAGGGAGAAATGAAAATCGTCAGTTGAGTGATCCAGTGTCTAATACCGTGAAGAACCACGGGAGGCCGTTCCTGTGGTTTTTCTGTCTAACCGTACACCCGGCCGTCTCTGGCAGGATCCGCCTTAAGCATATCCTTGGCTGGTTTAATTCGTGAGGGTGACACGAGCTCAGGGGTAAAGCATTGTCTTCCTTAGACAACTGGACAAAGAGAAATGATCTGAACCTATGGGTGTGAATAATTCACGTACTTGATTTCCACATATATTGTGGCTCAGTGGATATTTATAGACTGTGATTATGTCTCTTTGAGTCATGTTTTCAGATGATATAAATTTAGAGCACTTTCACACAAGTTTTCGTTGCTGATTTCTGTAACATTGTTTTGTCCTTCCTTTCCTGTTGGGTTGCTGCAGAATAGAATATAATGATCCAGATGTTTACTTCTTATTTTCTCAGATCTATATATTACCTGCTTGATGTCCCTCCTTTCTAGTCTAAGGTCAAAGGAAAAGTTTTCTGTGCTTTTTAGTTTCTTTCTCTCTCTCATCAATTCTTTAATTTTCTTCTTATTTGATACTTGTCCTTCACTTTCTGGCAGTCATGATAGCAAGAAATTAAATATTTACGTTTTCATATATGTGTCTTTTGAGACAAAGATACATATTGGCGTTTAATTATTAGCTCAATGTCTTCTTCACCTACATCTGCTTACCACACATGCTTGGGCATGGGGGTAAAACATATGAGACAAAAACAGCACAGCTACTTTTTTACCAGAGCACAAAGTAGGCTCTGGTCACAGCTGTGTCAGTGCTGAGCTGGGGACCCAGGCAGGTCAGTTAGGGACTCTGAGTAGCCTCTCTCTCATTTGTAAAATGAGATTATTAATCATTGTTATGCCTACCTCATGAGGTGTTTGTTAGGATCCCATGAGATAATTTATGCAAAAATGTGTTGTAAATTAAGAAAGCACTCCACAGAGACAAGATATGTGTTGTTTTGGTTTCTTCCTATTTATCTAGTTTAGCTGGTGTCATTTCTTGCTGTCAGTCTTCATTTTCTGGTGGTCTCAATAGTTTTCTGACCAGGGAGGTTGGTGAGCCATTGGATTCTATTCCTCTGAACCTCAGATTCTTTTTAAAACTGGAGACCTTTTTGTTTTGTTTTGTTTTGTTTTTCTTTTGTATTTTACTGTCTTTTTAAAAAATGGAGAAATATTATCTCTACTTGGCAGGATATACTGAAATGATCCAGCCCCCTTTGGACTTCTTTGACTTTTGCATCTTGCTTCTCCAACCCTTTAATTTAAGAATTTTCTCTAAGCCACCCCCCGCATTTTTTGCACTATCATTATTCATCCTTCTCAATGTGAAAATCACAGAATGTGGGAAACGGGAGAGAATGGGCGGTTGGAGAGGGAGCCTCATAGTATAATGTATCTGGAAGGATATTTGAACAAGGAGAAAGTGCGTTTATCGCGCTTTACATCAAAGGAGAGAGTTTTGTGGGAACTGTATGCGGATTCCTTATCTAGGTCGATCATAGCTCAGCTCTCTCTATTCCTGGCCTGGTTGTTATGAGGAAGTTGCTCATCTGGGCCGGCTGTTCCTGACCAAAATTTATGCCGATGACCTCAACGGGGACCTTTCTGGCACACGACGATATCTTTAGCCTTCTCTAACTGCCCGGCCAGCGCCGGCAGCCTCCCACTGTCCTTAGCTGCTGCCTGTCCCTGTCCGAGTCTGCCTCGTCCCACCCTTCAGACTGAGCTCCACTGACTCCTGCGCACCCACTTACAGTCCGGGACCACAGTCCCGACTCACTGTCCTGTCTGCCTCCCTCATTAACGTTCTCGAAGTGTAGAATTCGGTTTTTAAGATCAATGTTTTATTTCGGAATAGTTTTAGATTTACATAAAAATTGCAAAGATAACACAGAGAGTTCCCCGTATGCCCCCCACACTGGGTTTCCAGTGTTCTCATCTGACCTCCTTCTGGCATATTTGTTATAATTAATAAAACAATTTTTTATTTTACTATTATTTTAGAGCCCATAGTTTGAAGATTTCCTTAGTTTTTACTTAATTTCCTTTTTCCTATTCCGGATCCCATCCAGGATACTACATTGCATTCAGTCATCGTGTTTCCTTAGGCTCCAGCGGTCTGTGAGTTTCTCTGACTTGTTTTTGATGACCTTGAAAGTTTTGAGGAGTACTGGCCAGGCATTTTGTAGAATGTCTCTCTACTATGGTTTTTCTGGTGTTTTCCTCATTATCAGCCTTGGGTTGTGGGTATAGAGTACCATTTTCAGCCCATCCTTTGAAGGATATAGGCCCCCGACATGGCTTACACGGCTGATGTTTACTTGGAACAGCTGGTTGTACCGTTTACTCATCTTCTCCCCTTCCGCATTGTCCTTTTTAGAAGGAAGTCACTGTGCGCAGGCCACACTTAGGGAGGGGGGATTATGCTCTAGTTTTATGTGTTTGTTTGTTTGTTTAGTTTAGTTTATTTTGTTTATTTTGAGAGAGAGAGAAAGAGAGAGAGCACAAGTGGGGTAGAGGCAGAAGGAGAGAGAGAATCCCAAGCAGGCTCTGAACTGTCAGCACAGATCCTGACTTGGAGCTCAATTCCGCAAACTGTGAGATCATGACCTGAGCCGAAATCAAGAGTTGGACGCTTAACTGACTGAGTCATCCAGGCGGCCCTCTACTTTTATGTTTTAATTGATGCTATATCATCAGGGCCTGGCCCAGTTCAGCACAGATTAGAAGCACAATAAATGTTGAACAGGGGAGCAAGATGGATCCAGCCTTCCACACTGCATGCAAGATTCATGTAATTAAGAAACGGTTGCAAATGCATTATATACTTAAAGTTTCTAAGAGCATAGATCTTAAATATTCTCACCACAAAAAAGAAATAGTAATTATGTTACATGATGGTGGAGTTTGCTCATACTTGGTGGTAACCATTTCGTGCTATGTAACAAATCACCTTAAATTTACACTGTATGTCAGTTATATATATTTTTAAATGTTTATTTTGAGAGAGAGAGAGAGAGAATGTGAGCAGGGAAGGGTCAGAGAGAGAATCCCAAGTAGGCTTCATGCTGTCAGAGCAGAGCCCAATGTGGGGCTCAAACTCACAAACCATGAGATAATGACCTGAGCCAAAACCAAGAGTGGATGCTTAACCACCTGAGCCACCAGGCACCCCTACATCAATTCTATCTTAAAGTAACTGATGAAAAATAAAGAAATGGCCTGAGGGAAAATTGGAAAGATTTTACTCAGCAATTACAGTGAGAGGAAAAGTAAGAAGAACAGTATTTCCTTACCTTATTCTTTTAACTTATTGCTGGTTATCAATAAATGGTTATTGAACAAATGAAGATGAATGTGAGCAGAAAGGATCTCCCAAGAAGAGGAGAAAGAATTGCTTCACTGGTCTTATTTTTTCTGTGTCTTTTTCGGTTTTAAGGTTGGGAACAATTAGCTTGTTAAGCAGCTCTTATAGAGAAGGAAATGAAGTGAATACAGTTGCCTTCCTGCATTTCTTCATTCACATGGCCACTCAGCACGGGAGCACCACCGTGAGCCAGACAGGAGGGTCCAGACTGTGTCAGAGCCCGCCCTGCCTTTAGGAAGCTGGCAGTGTAGGGAGAGGAGATGAGATACAAAGTCAAATAGTCTCAGTCTTAGAAGGAATGTGTTAAGAATATCAGGAGCTAGAGGCCATTGACGTTCAAAGAAGATCATTCTCACCTTAGCACTGTCATTGGCATAGGACCACATTGGCCCTGAGTCTCAAGACTAAACATGGAGGCGAGATAAGCCAAGGCAGTCCTGGGAGGGTCTGGGAGGAGGGAGTTTAGGCCGGGGATTACGTGAGAGAGAGAACAGGTTCAGGCAGTGGAAGCAAGTAGGAAGGTGAGGGGGTCATGGGCTGCCTCTCTCCAATTTTAATTTGTTCATTACAGACAGAAGTGATCATAGACAGAGCCCCTCTAGTGAAAAAGCATTGTTTAATCAAATGAATAAAATGGATACATCTGTAGGGTATTTGTTTTTCTTGAATGACGCTGCCTTTTATTTTACCTACCTGGTTTTAATATTTAATACCTACCTGAAGCCTGGCGATGTAAGGGCTTTCTGTCTGACCACACCATAAGAGGTTGGCCAGAATTTTCCTTTGAAATATCCTGGAAGGTTTTAGCAAAAACCTGCCCTTCTGACTAGTGAGCGTCTCAAATGAGAGCAGCATTGCATTTCACCCCAGTCCCTGAAGGGGGCACCCACAGCCCACACTGAAACCCAACCAGGCCAGTTGAGGTGCTGGTTACGCAAGAACCAGCCAGCCTCTGGAGAATGGATGTGTTTGCTAATGATTTTTGGCTTCGTGGTACATAGATGTTTCCCCCTTTCTCTAAATTCTCATTACTTATTAATGGCATGTAGAAGGAAGTATGCTTGCAACACAATCTGTAGCCTTAAAAATGAGCCACATTATAGTCACCGAGGGTGACCCGAGCCAAGAAAAGGCAGTGAGGCCATGCTTTTTTTTTTTTTTTTTAAACCTGCGAAAAAACCGGATGATTCCAGGCTGAGAAATCTGACATGTGTGATGGATGGCGAGAGGGAATTGGGGGGTCTGTTGAGAAGGTTTGGACATCCTAATGAAAGATTACCTAAGATGTTACTAGACTGTAAAAAGTTCCTGCAAAAATCAACTGCGGTAGCTCTTCTGTGTCATTGCACAATACAAATAGACTGCGTTTGGTGCATATGGAGCGCCTACCTTTTCCAGAAGTACAAAGAATCTGCTGTATTCAGCTTGATGGCTCACTGAACCAGTGTCTATTGCTTGTGCCCGAGGTATGTGTTCCAATGCGTCACTACTCGGGTCCAAGATTCAAATTTCAGGACACATTCCTTATCTAAATGTTTGGCTCATTTCTGTAGAATGTTTTGGTACTTAGAGTCAAGGGGAAGAAACCAGGAGTAGGGTTTTCATGTGGTGTCAAGAGAGTCTGGTGGTGTCATGTGGTCAAGTCAGAGACCAGTGAAATCAGCCAGTGTGTTAAAAATCATGTTAGAGAGGATGGCATATAAGTTACTTGCAAGCTCACGGCGGCAGCAGTAACTCATGTTCTGGCAATTTAAGACTCTCCTATGAGCTTCAGTTCTTCAGTATTCATTAAATAGCACTTAGTTACTATGGCAACTGTCCCTTTTCAGTATTTATGAGCTACAGGATAGCTCACAGAATCTCCAGCACACAAACACATAGCTAACACACTGTGTGCACTAGAACATTTAATGAAGACTTCTAGCTGGACTGTATTCTGCAAAGCAGGCATATTTTGCTCACAGCTATTTTCATTTATTATTTTTTAACTCAATTATAGCGGGCTTTGACCTTGAATACCCCATTTGTAAAGTCATTGTGCTGTCTTTCCTGCTTAATTTCCTTCCCTTTCTCAGCAACGATAGAGATAAATGAATTTTACTGTATATTCAGTGAAGAGTAATGACGTGCTGCCTGTGAAAGTGCCCCTCTGGATTCTGGAGGGGGCGTTGTGTGTGCCCAAGAAAGTAGGGTAAGAATGATTATTTCATTCTTGGGTAATGGGGCTTGTGGGGAGTGGGGACAAAGAAGAGATAAGGAACAAGGTGCCCTTTGGCAAATAGTGGCGGCTTATGATTATAGCCATATTATCAGGGATGAAAGCCTTAGGCATTTTCCCCTGAAGCTGCACATTGTGTATGATTTGACTGTAATCTTGCTACTCCTCAAAAGAAGCGTGCACACACACGCATACTAGCACACACGTGCACATGAACACAGCAACTGTGTTTCTGCTTATAAACGTCGGTCAGCCTGAAGACTCTGCTTTTAATGCCCGTTTCTACGAGTGTTTATAACTAATTCCTTCCCAGTTCTCAAACCCACACCATGGCAGTGCATATCCCTGGGAGGGATGGGTGGGAGACCCAGGCCTTGTACCAGGTACGTGGGTAGGAATGACAATTTATGCCGTGACTTTCCACCATGTTGTCTCTCACACATTCATGGCGGCTACGTGGTGTTAGGTTAAGGTTGTCCAGGCTGTGCTTTCCACAACTACAGTGGCACTCTTCATATGCTATGGCCATAGCAGCGACCATACATGTATATAGTACTTATGACCATTTACTTGCCGATAATGGCAAAGTATCTTGAGGAATAATTGTCTTTTGCTAATCCATACAAAATCCTGCCCATCTTCCTAGTTCCTGGGTGGGCAGGAGCAGAAAGATAGTGTAAAGAGAAAGGCTTTGGGGTCTGGCTCCCACCCTGCCTTTTACTAACTAGATGGGACCTTGGAAATGTTACTTAATTTTTCTGAATTTCAGTTTCTTTATTTGTAAAACAAAGATGATGATGATATTTATTTTATAGCATTGTCATGAGTATTTAAGATAGTATAATGAAGAAATTAAAAAAACAAAATAATTAAAATGCTTGGAACATAATTAACGTTCAGTAGTTTCTGGCATACAGTGAGTGCTCGGTTAGTAGTAGTAGGTGGTCGGTGGCAGTAGGTAGTCAATTTATTGACTAAGTGGAAGCTATTATTAGCTATAGTTGTGATTTAAAAGTCCTTGCAGTAGCAACTTAATTCAGACAGGACCAAAAGTTACTAGAATTCTATTTCACATAAAAGTTCCATCTCTTGTATTTCATACACACTTCCCATTTTCACCAAGAATGACTAAAATTGAGAAGCTTGGATGGGTTCTTTTGGCTGAGATAACCCAATTAAAGCAGAACTCTTCAGTGGCCCCAGCGCTAACTCCTTTGAAAAATTGTTTGCTGTGAAACTGTTCCAACACACCACCTAGGATTTATCTTGTGGCCTTCAGAAGACATTTGCTTTGAAAAAAAAAAAAAAGGTTTTGGCTACGCATGAAAAAAAGCTAGTTTTGCCGATTACATGAGGGTAAAATTTTAACCACTGTTTATTCCAACTTGTTTGTTTAAACATGTTCTTATGCAACTGAACCTTTCAAGTGAGCTAGAAAATGATTTCCAGGGACTTCACTACTGTTAGTGGCATTTTTTCCTAATTATAAAAGAAAATCAACTTAGGGACAGATCACAGTAACCCATCTTATCATTGATCATTTGCCTTTACCAGAGAAAGCACAGTTTATTTTAAGCATTAGGATTTGGGCAAAAATAAGCATCCAGGTGAGGTGGTTGTGTGAAAGACATAGGCTCTTCTAACTAAACATCTGCTATATTGTTCTTCTTGCCCAACACATATTATCTGTTTTTCTCTTTGGCATTTGCCTGTCTTATTTACAGCTGCATCCCTACATTTCAAAGCAGCACCAAGAGATCACATCTAGGAACTCAGTAATTATTTGTTGAATGAATAAACCAGATATTAATAATAGTCTTGGGCCAATGAGCAAATGCATGATTTAAAAATTTTAGGCTTTGTTTATTATCTCTTCATTGAACTGGTTTAAGATTGGCCTTACATTTCTTCCCTTTGAGTTAAAGGAGAAAAAAAGAATTCTTGGCACTTCTAAGAAGCAGTGCTTGGCAAAGACACATTCCAGAGTGGCCGGCAGCATTCCCAGACCCGGCCAGGAATGTTGCCTAAGCGAAGTTGGATCCTTTTGTGGGTCCAACAATTCTGGGTTTTGCCCAGATTCACTCTTAATTCTGGCCACTTATCTTAAAAACATAGGAATCTTGGTTACGGAGGAAACAGAAGATGAAGTGGAAATGGATCAAAAGGAATTTAATATCAGTACTTGGAGAGAATCCCAGGGTCCTTATATTCTTAAAGCACAGCAAAGAGCATGGGTTCTTACAAAGGCCTTTGGAGAAAGCATCAATAAAAGCATGCCCTTCCCATCAGAAGAGGGTCACCGTGGAAGTCTATTTGGAGGCCATGAGTGATGTAGGGAAAGGCAGTCTTTTCTAATGGCCTGAAAAAAAAAAAAAAAACTCCAAAAACTTTAGTTAATTTTTTTCTACTTTTTTTTTTTTTTTTTTTTTTTTTTTAAAGAGAACACCTTCTCAAAGCATGGCCCCCAGACCAGCAACATCATTTGGGAATGTATTAGAAATGCAAATTCTTAAGTACCACCCCAGACCTGCTGCCTCAGAAACTCCGTGGGTGGAGCCCAGCGATCTGTGTTTTAACAAGCGCCCCGAAGGGTTCTGATGCACACCCAAGTTTGAGAACCACTGGTTCTCATAGAATTGGAGAGGGTTTGGGGACTCATAATATCCAATTAACTCCCAAACAGAGTTCTCTATGGCCTTGCTTGATTACTACTAGTTTTAGGGAAGTTACTACCTAACCAAACCATTCAGTTCTCTCTGGAATGGCTATAACTGTTAAGATGTCCTTCCTTTGGTTACATTAAAAATTAGGTCCTTTGTGCTCCTAAAATGTTTGCCTCTGGAACTATGCAGAATATATCTGAGCTCTCATAAGATAGTTCATTCATTCAAACATTCGAAGAAAGTCATTGGACCCCAGTAAGCTTTCCCATCACCAAATAAGCATTCTCAGATCCCTCAGCAGATCCTTAGGTCCATGATTAGCAGACTCCCTATGTCCTGACCACACTCCTGTGTCACCCTTCTGTTGACACACACTTGTCCATGTCCTACAAAGATGTGAGTCCCAGAATTGGACATGATTCTGCCTGGAATAGCACTACAGCAGGAACATGTGAGCTAATTAGTTTTATGCTAAGTGTAACACTTTGTATTCCTTTATTATTATTTTTTTGTATTTATGCCTTATGAAATCGCCATTTGCAGGTTAAAAACAGTGAAATGTGGGGGACACCTAGGTGGCTCAGTTGGTTAAGCGTCCAACTCCTGGTTTCAGCTCAATTCATGATATTAGTTGAACTGATGAGATCAGCTCTCCTGAGATTGAGCCCAGTCTGCTCTGCGCTGACAGCACGGAGCCTGCCTGGGCTCTCTCTCTCCTCTTTCTCTGCTCCTCCCTGCTCATGCTTTCTCTCTCTCTCAATATAAAGAAATAAACTTTTTTCAAAAACAGCTAAATGTAAGCATTTGAAGTTCCAATATCGTGTCACATTTGTGCAGTCACTAATTTAAAAACTTGCATTAGGTCTTCTTCTCTGATGTTTATGTTAAAATGACTAGGATTATATTAAATGGATTCTTTTCTTTATTACACTTTTAAGTCCACTTGAGCAGACAGTAATTTATAATGCCCATAATTTTTAGAAGATGCAAAATCTAATATAAAGAGAAAGAACAAAAAATAATGCTTTTGTGTATTCACTCCCAACAACCACCTTGGATCCTCAAGTTGATGTTTATTACTCTCATGCATTTCTTTCTATTTGTACCATATATAGATACAGTCCCAAGCCATTATATAGGTGTACATATATAATTTTGTGCATTTTTAGCTTTATATGAATTGTATTGTAGAACGTGTATTATTGTGCACCGTTCTCAGTACTATCTTTTTGGGACTTCTCCATGTTCAAATATGTAGGTTTTTCACTCAGTTTCACTGCTATCTAGTGTTCTTTCATATGAATACAGCATAATTGATTATATATTCTCTTGCTTGGGGATATTTAGGTCATTTCCAATCTCTTGCTATTTCAGACACTGTATACATGTGTGAGAGCTTCTCTAGGGCAACTGTCTAGTCCCCAATTTCTTTGGCATCAAATGCCATCAGACTTTGCCAGTAGAAGCATTTGAGATGGCTTGATTTTTGTAACTAAATGCAGAACTTTCCATTTGCCCCCAACATTTTCTTTTGTCCCACACTCATTTGCTCAGTGATTAAGAACCATATATTGGGCCCCTGCCATGTTCCAGAGAGCTGATGACTCCCAGGACGAGGCTGAAGACACAGTGAATAAAGCATAATCTCCCTTTATACTCAGAGTGGCATGCGCAGGGCTAGTAGAGAGGTGGTGGCTTTATTTCTAGCTGCAGTTACTGATTTCTGAGTTGTGAGTCTAACATTCCGGGTATTAGTTCTCACTTTCGGAAAAATTACCCCCTCTCACCATATATAAATGTGGAGTGATGAGCTGGGCGTGCAGAGTGAGCTGCCCGTCTGCCCATGAATCCAAGGTCAGAGCCACCTCAGTGTTCTGCAGGGCAGCAGATTGCATGCTCTGTCCCCGGTGACAAGCGTGCACTTGGCCAGCGTGTGGCATGGGTCCCTGCAAATCTGCCAGCTCTCCTGGACGTCATTTCCCAGCCTGATTTGCTGGCAGTGGGATTCTTTGGACACGAGAGGACAGTTGATCTGTTCTTTTGAAACACACCATGTGCCTGCAAACACCTACTCGGTGCCGCCGCGTCCGACCCCCCTCCCCGAAGAGTGGCCTATGCAAACCAGAGAGAGCTCAAGAAGGAGAGTCAGGCTACATTAGGTTTAGTTTGCCGCTGCTGTTGGAGTCATATTAAACCGATTGCCTAATTTCCTTTGTCTAACTTGATTTCTTTTTGGCTGGGAGGCAAATGGATCAATATTGTTTTTATATGCCATGATTATGTTGCCTGAAGGAAATTTTCCATCAGTTCAGTGTATCTGCCTTCAGGCCTGTAATTGGGACTGCATGCTGTCTGGGCGATGAGGGGCCCAGACAGGCATGTGGAGCCTGTCATCTGTGCAGAGCCCTCCGGGAGCGCCCTTCTGCAGGGGCTCAGGCGGGCCACCCCCACAGGGCAGAGCTTGGCATTTGTGCTGGCCCTTCTGCACATGTGTCTCTGGCCATGCGCTAACATAGACAGCTTTGTTTTTATTTTCTTTATTTTCTGTGAAGCCCTTTCCTCCCTACCTTTTCTCTGTATCATTTCCTATGTTTGGCATGCTCTCTGCCTCTCCAAAATTTCTCTAAGATAGTTTCTTTACATTTATTTTTCTTTTCAAATGTCTTATTAATTTTTGAGAGAGAGAGCCAGTGAGGGGAGGGGCAAAGAGAGAAGGGGACAGAGGATCTGAGGCGGGCTCTGTGCTGATAGCAGCGAGCCTGATGTGGGGCGTGAACTCATGAACCATGAGATCATGATGTTAGCTGAAGTAGTACACGGAACTGACTGGGCCACCCAGGCAGGCCTCTTTACATTTCTGTTATATTTTCTTCCTATCTTCCTTCTCCCCATCCCTCCCCACTGTGCTTCTGCCTGGTTCTCATCACCAGCAGAGGGAAATGTTCATACTTTGCTCTCAGCTTCATTCTCCCACCAGGCATTTAAGAAAAGCTAACATGATGGAGGCAGAATAATGAGAAGGCAATTTACTGGCCCCCCCCCCCCAAATTGGAGCATTTATCTGTGTGCATGTGTTGCTGAATTCCTCCTGTGGTGGGGGAAGAAAGACAGTAATCAATTACTATAAACATATATTTATTGCCATCCTCACTTTGTGTTAAGAAATGACATTGCTGAGTGCCATGGGGGACATAAATAAAGGTGTCATACCTGCCATTAAAGAGGCTGCATTCTGGTTGGACAGACAAGATGTACGTGTGGGAAGGGATAAATAACTGTTGGAAGAGGAAAATAATAACAGCTCAACACATCAGTTCAAGAAGTGAGCAGGGCCCCGCGTGCTGCACTCCTCCACAAATGAGGAGCCTAAGTAATTGTCCTGACTTGAGGTCATCAAGACCTCACAGAAGGCAGGGTTGGGCTTGTGAAAAGGCTTTGAATTAACTGAGCCCTTGAGGTGGCTCTGGATAAGTAGACGGGGCAAGAAAGCCATCCCGATGAAGAAGTCAGGGCTAAATAAGGGGAAATGGAAAAGATACATTCAAGGGACAGTTGAGGGACCAGGGAGCCTGGGCAGAGGTGTCAGGATGGCAGGTCGTTGAAGGTAAGATCAGTCCTGGCCAGACTGTCAAAGGCTTTGAATGTTAGTTGAAGTATAGATTTTCTGAGGCAGTGAGCACCGCTGAATGTTTTTGAATGAGGATTTGAATTGATCTGCATCTTTTTTTTCAAGTTAGTTAACATACAATGTAGTATTGGTTTCAGGCAGGAGTAGAACCCAGAGATTCATCACTTGCATATGACACCCAGTGCTCAACCCAACAAGTGCCCTCCTTAATGCCCATCCCTCATTTAGCCAGTCCCCTTACCTACTGTCCCCTCAAGCAACTTCGGTTTGTTCTCTGTAGTTGGGAATCTCTTATGGTTTGCCTCCCTCTCCGTTTTTATCTTAGTTTTCCTTCCCTTCTCCTGTGTTCATCTGTGGTGTTTCTTAAATTCCACATATGGGTGAAATTGTACAATATTTGTCTTTCTCTGACTAACTTATTTTGCTTAGCAAAATACACTCTAGATCCATCTATGTTGTTGCAAATGGCAAGATTTCATTCTTTCTGAACACTGAATAGTATTCCATTGTATGTGTGTGTATATATACATACATGTACAATGTGTGTATACAATGTGTGTATACATGTACATATACAATGGTATATATATATATACCACATCTTCTTGATCCATTTAACAGTGGATGGACATTTGGACTCTTTCAATACTTTGGCTATTGTTGATAGCGCTGCTTTAAACATTGGAGTGCATGTGCCCCTTCAAAACTCCTTTATCCTTTGGATAAACACCTAGTACTGCAATGGCTGGGTCATAGAGTAGTTCTATTTTTAATTTTTTGAGGAACCTCCAGACTGTTTTCCAGAGTGACTGCACCAGTCTACATTCCCACCAGCAGTGCAAAAGGGTTCCCCTTTCTCTGCATTCTGGCCAATATCTGTTGTCCTGAGTTGTTAATTTTCGCCATTCTGAGAGGAGTAAGGTGGTATCTCATTGTGGTTTTGATTTGTATTTCTCTGATGATGAGTGATGTTTAGCATCTTTTCATGTGTCTATTAGCCATCCAAATGTCTTCTTTGGAAAGGTGTCTATTCATGTCTTCTGCCCATTTCTTGACTGGATTATTTGTTTTCCAGGTGTTGGGTTTCATAAGTCCTATATAGATTTTGGATACTAACCCTTTATCTGATATGTCATTTGCAAATATCTAATCCCATTCCATTGGGTGCCTTTTAGTTTTGTTGATTGTTTCCTTCACTATGCATAAGTTTTTTTTATCTTGGTGAGGTACCAATAGTGCATTTTTGCTTTTATTTCCCTTGCCTCTGGAGACATGTCTAGTAGGAGGTTGCTGCGGCCAAGGTTAAAGAGTTTGCTGCCCATTTTCTTCTCTAGGATTTTGATGGTTTCCCGTCTCCACATTTAGGTCTTTCATCCATTTTAAATTTATTCTTGTGTATGGTGTAAGAAAGTGGTCCAAGTTCATTCTTCTGCCTGTAACTGTCCAGTTTTCCCAGCACAATTTGCTGAAAAGACTGTCTTTTTTCCATTGGATAATCTTTCCTGCTTTGTCAAAGATTAGCTGCACATACATTTTGTGGGTCCGATTCTGGGTTCTCTGTTCTGTTCCACTGATCCTAGTGTCTGGTTTTGTGGCAGTGCCATTCTGTCTTAATGATTATAGCTTTGCCGTAGAGGCTAAAGTCTGGGGTTTTGATGCTTCCTGCTTTGGGTTTCTTTTTCAACATTACTTTGGCTCTTCGGGGTCTTTTCTTGTTCCATACAAATTTCAGGATTGTTTGTTCTAGCTCTGTGAAGAATGCTGCTATCCTGTGCTTCCTGATTTTTAAGTGTCATAGGTAAAAACTGATGTTATTTGTAGGGTATGTGGTAGAAGGGAATTTGGAGACTGAGAGGAGAATATAACGTAATCAACTTGCTTGGTTTGGCCAGAACGTTGCCAGTTTTAGCATTGGAAGTCCTACATCCCAACAAATCCTTCAGCTTAAGGCTACACCTAAGCCCAGGTGCTTGCCTGTCACCTGGGAAGGTGCTTTTGGCCACCGGTGACCCCCATCTGGTCACCCTGGGATCTGAGGGTTTTGATTTTGCATCTAGGCTCATCAGTTGAGAAAGCTTTATGACTTTAGGGTGATGAGTGTGCAGGACTGGTCAGAGTCTGCAAGAGTGGTCAGGAGACTGTTGGAGCCTGTTTTGAGGGAATAAAGCCTCATACAAGACGATGACAACAAAAATGGAACTGACATAAGCTGTTTTTCCCCCTGGAAGGAAAACTCTTCCCTGACAACTTGGTGAAAAATTAGAAATTGAATTATGACCCAAGCATTTATTGAGTGCCAGCTGGGTGCCATATACTGTGCTCAGAACTAAGTGAGAAATGTCTTCTACTAATTCAGGGCCTAACTGGACAGATAAAAATGTACTCTGCATAACTGTTGTATAAGGTAATAGATCAGGGTGTGCTGCCCAGTGGTTAAGGGCCATGGAATCCAGAGCAGAACTGGGTCACTGTATTCAAATCCCAACTGTGTCAATACTGTCTGCATGACCTTGGACAAGTTCCATACCTTTCAGAGGCTCAGTTTCCTGTCAGTAGAATGTAAGTATTAATAATACCAACCTCTGTGGGTTGTTGGAAGGAGATAATACGTTCAATAGAAGCATGGCATATAACAAAACCTTGAGACATTAATATCATTGTTATCATTATCACATACAAAAGATAGACATGAGAGATTTACAAAGTAGCAAGGAGGCATCAAAGTAAATGACTTTTATAATATGGAATCCTAGAGGGAAAAGCTTAGAGAAATCAACAATAGTCCCAGAATTCCAGTTAGTTTTGTCAATCATTGTTTATACATACCCTCCTTTGCACATTGAATTTGTAACTGGCATGTCAATGGGGCACAATTGTAACTGCAATTTCATGGGGAAGCCCCTTACATGTCACACTGCACAGAGCAGTTAAGCATTTTTGAATGTCTGACTTCTCCAGGAAAGGCTTTCTCTATAATGACTTTGTGTTAGGCCCTTTATCCGGGTTTCATATACTTGAATAACTTTCACAGTTTTTACTTTTATTTTTCTGCTATTTTAAATCTAGAATTGGGATTATTTCTATTGGACAGATTACTGAAAGCAGAATTACTGTATCAAAGTGTATGTGCTTTTAAGGGCTCTCTGCATAGGTAGTTACCATCTCACAGTTCCTCATCAGCTCTGATACAATCTTTTATTCCCTTTGCTTCTTGTTATTTTTGCAAGTAAAAATTATTACCTTTCAGCTACAAATTGCATATTTTTGAACACTAGGAAAGTTGAATGCTTTTCCATGTGTATTAGTCATTGTGCATTTTTTTCTTACAAAGAAATATCTGTTCATGCCCTTTGTTCATTTTTCTTTTGGTAACATTATATTATTTGTCTCTTTATTTAAATGGTCTGTCATATTTCTTGCAAACTCCCCAAAGTTCTTTTGAGGAATAAATGCTGTCGCTATGTGCAGGTGTTTCATAGAAACTGTAAAGCACTGTGCACGTGTGTGTGTGTGTGTATTATTGTTACTAAAAAGTTGACTTTGTTCGTATGTTAGAATCAAGTTTATAACAAGCAGGTCCTTGCAAATTCAGAAATAGGCAAGGAGTGTGACAGCTTCATTCGGGTAAAGATTTCTGTCTGTGTTCTTCCCTGCTGCATCCCCAGGGCCTAGACCAGGACCTGGCATGGAATCAATCAATAAATTGATAATCAACAGATATATGTTGGTCATCAATGGTAATCAGTTGGTATGTAGGTAATCAACAAATTTATGTTAAATGGATGAGTATAAGAGAAACACAAAGATGGAAAGGAATTTTCTGCATTGTTCCACCCCGATGACTTCTTCACTTTCACTTCTTTTTTGCCTCAAGCCAGAGTGAATAGAACTGTAGATAGTTGGTAGGTCAGAACTTTGAAACAGTGGCCTCACAGTTCTGGGCTCATGAAACTCATTTCTTAGAACCTAACTTTCTATATGGTAACACTGTAAGCCTAATTAACGATTCTTACCTCATTTATTTAAGTGAGAAACCAGAGACAAGAAGAGCTTAATGACTGAACATGGCTTTCAGCAACATGATAAAAGACCCTGACTGTTGTTTTGTTTTTCATATGAGAGCATTTTTAGTTCCTAAAAATATGGCACCTCTGAGTCCTCACATGACTCATTTGTTGTTTTCTGGCACCTGCGAGAATTAATTGTACACAGAGTCTAAAAGAAAACATGACGGATTCCTTAAATTGATTCATTCATTGGTTGCCTATTTTGGGGGAAGCATTTTGCATATAAATTTATGCTGCTGAGTATAATCTCATGTATAGATATATATTCAACTACCCACCCAAGTGTCTGGTACCATATTCTTTCATACAGTTTTTCTGTTCTGTTTTTATCCCTAACCATCCTACTTCACATTGTGTTTTCCTTTCAAAGTGCTTTAATATTTCCAGAAGAAGATGGCGTAAGATTTCATATAAATGTGGGTTTCATTCAAGGCCTGTGTCCTGGATGGATCTCTTACAGTGGAAGGCAATGTACAGTGGTTAAGCACTTAGTACTGGACTCTTACTTATGATGTTATGTGAGTTAGTCAGCTTTCCTGAGCCTCAGTTTCTTCATTTATAACATAGCTATTAAAAACAGCTTGCTTCTGCAGGGTAGTAAGGAAGATTAAATGGAATAATCTATGAAAAGATGCTATCATATGGTTTGACATATAAGCATGCAGTAAATAGAAGCTGCAAATGAATGTTATTATTTATCATCATCACAGTCAAAAGAGATGCCTTGGCGTGGCTCCTAGCCACCAAGGTGCCATTAGTAAATGTAAGAAGAGCTGATGAAAATGTCAAAGGTGAATGCTTTTGGATAGCAAAAAGGAAAAGAGATCCTGGCAAGAAACTATCCCAGAGGTAACCCACCCAAGGTACATCAGTCAGAGGAGTAGAACCACCTAGAGACAGATATACAGATACTTATATAAACACGTGTATGCACATATATGTATATAAGCATATGTAAGTGTGCGTATATACACATACACACATGGATATACAGATAGATATGGACATACATGCACATGCACATACACGTACATGTATGTATATATAATTGGACCCTCCACAGTTATAGGAGCTGGTTGGACAGTGTCTCCAGGCTGCTGCATTGTGTCTGCTGCTAGAGCCTGAAGTCCAGAGGGCGGGCTGTGGCGAGGGCACGATGGGGTGAAGCAGGAAGAGCAATGAGGAGACGGAGCTGCGGTACAAGCTGGGCCCTGCAGGGAGGACGGAGCGAAGCCCGTGCTTGTTCTTGTCCCCTCTGCCCTTGGTAGGGGGTGCGCAGGCCTGCCTGTGGTCACAGGACTGGACACACGCTGGCCCAGGAGTCAGAGCTGTTGAAAGAAGATCCAGAAGACCCAGGCAGGAGCAGACCTGATGCCGCCTCACACCGGGAGAGGGGCCTGCAGATAATTCAAGCCGCACAGTGGTTTCTGCCTCAGTTCCACCCCCACCCTTTGAGGTGAGGGTGAGGCATCGGTGCCGTTTTCAGTGCGGGTATCTGTTTCAAAGTGAAGACGCTGAGGTTGAATCCCACAGCTGAAAGGGGCAGAGATGGGATTCAGAGCAAGCCTGGTTGACTCATGTCCAATCCCTTAAGCACTGCAAAGCCACAGGCTCCTGAGAGGGCAGGGAAGGAAGGGGCTCTGTGGCATAGAGGTGAGTCTTGGTCTCTGGAGTCAGACCTCCTGGGTTCAAAATCTGGCATCTCCACTGGATGACAGTGTCACCTGGGTCAAGTTGCCTGACCTTGGTTTGCTTCAATTTCCTCATCTGACAAACAGGCACCCTGGGCATGTTAGCAGTTATTACCCCAGTGTGCTCAAGTCAGCGGGTTTGGCTGGGCCTGCAGCGGCAGAGAGCTGGGCAGGCGCCCCCTGGGTGCGAGTGGCCCCTGCCTCCTTAATGACCCAGTTTGCCGGCAGGCGTGTTGGGTGTTGGGCTGGGTCCGTGTCACTGGCTGTGTTGCCCCAGCATCCCTGTGTCATCACCACCTTGCATTCTGAGCGTCTTGCCTGCTGGAGGGGATAGAGGTGACATCGTAGTGATGACATTAGCCCTGGAGCCCGCCTCTGTGACCTGATAGTGCTTCCTAGAAAACAGGTGCCTTTTGGGTTGGGTTACGTTTGAACTGTACAAGCCCATTGGGACTCTGGGGCTGTGCTTCTCACTCTGACAGAGACACTGAGGCCCTCTGTTCTCAGAGGGTCGACAGATTGCTGGCCTGCACCATGGCTGACCTGGATGATTAGCTGCCGCTGCGTTCTTGCCCAGATGGAAGGCAGATGATGTCTATTAAAATTCCAAGTGTTTGATAAATTTTAATGAGTGAGGAAACGTAGTGCTTTCCTCCTGTGAGCAGGGGAGTGGTCACTGATGGCCTGGGGTGTGGGAGAGAGAGAGGAGTGGGGATCAGCCTGGCCTGTTCCCCACTGGCCTCACCACTTTTATTTTGTTGAGGTTTTATTTTGGTTTTATTTCTGGCCTCACCACTTCTCAGTCAAGTTCCTCACCTCTCACTCTCCATTTCCTCATCTGGTCAACAGGGATAATGCATGGGTCGTTGAGAATTTAAGTGAGGCAGTGCGCATCTAAGTACCTGGAATACAGCAGATGCTCAATGCAGTGATGAAACACGGAACTTGCTGGGACGGTCACTGGTGTCGCTCTTCCCCACAACTCTTGGGTCGCCTTTCTTGTCTTCCTTTGCACTCTTTTTATTATTTATTTGTTTTATTTTTTGCCTTTCCTTTTTTCTCTCTCTCTCTCTACTGGCCTTTCATCCTTTTCTTTTTGTGGCTGTCTCCCATTCCAAGGTTTTAGGTCTTGTAAATCTCTCAAAGGCCTGGTGTTTTGTTGTTATTTTTGTTGTCATCATTGTCACTGGAGGCATTTAGAGCAGGGATTAGCCAACTCCTTTTATAAAGGGCCACAGAGCAAATGTTTTAGCTTTATGAGCCAGATGGTCTCTGTTGCTGCTATTCAACTCTGCCATTGTAGTCCAAAAGCAGCCATAGATAATACACAGATGAATGAACATGGCTGTGTTCCAATAAAACTTTACTTACAAAAACAGGCCGTGAGTCTGATTTGACCTGCAAGCTGTAATTTTCCGACCCCTGATTCAGATTGGAGATTAAGACTCTTCTCACTGAACACTGATAACCTTCTCGTGGACTTTCTGGACCTCCAGTTCACACATGGACAACTGAGGAGGACTTTGGTACCTCCCTGGTTCTTGGCCCATAGTTTTCCATAGCACAGTCTTTAGACAGTGAATCAAGAAAGGATGGAAAGGATGACTTTGTTATTGACAACTGAATACCATTCAAGTCTAGAACATTCTAAAGAAATTCCACTTAGACAATTGGATCATACGTGGCTCCATCAATTCAAAAGTGAGTGAGTGTCTTGAGCTGTTAGGGTTAGGTAAAACCTGCTGGCCACAGCAGGAATAGATAAGCATAGTGCTGGTCCTATGCTCTTCACATAGTTATTGACTGACTGTTTCAGGCTACTTCCAAAAGAGCTTGTAGACCCTGCACTGTGATTAAAATGAGCTGCTTTTCATCATTAATGGGAAGCCTTCTTACTCTACAGACCTAAGTTCAGGATCTGCCTTGGCCACCTGCTGGCTGGGTCATAAGCATTGTAACCTCTTCCACACTCAGTTTTTCTTATCCATAAAACAGGGGTAATAATAATATGTCAATATCATAGGCTTACTGTGAGGATTAAGTGAAATGATGTTTTCCATGTCTATCACTGAGTAAAAAGGCCAACCGTATCTGCTACGGTTATTGTGAGAACATGTGTTTGACAAGCGTGGCATTTCTGAGAGCCCCTAATTGAAACGACTCAGGAATAGAATCATGCAACATTATGCTCACCTCATCACCTTCCCGGAAATTCTGGAGGCCAGGCCTCCCTTCTCCGGATTGCACAGCTAAGATGCTCTCTGACTCTTGCCAGGGTATCACACAGGTCTGTGGCAATCTGCCTTCATGGTGTTCTCACCTGGCCGCAGCCTGTGCCCTGCTCCTTCTCGAACATACCTCACCCTCCGTTGTCAGGCAGTGATTTTCCAGTGTCAAACTTTATATTTCATCTTCCAGTGTTTATGCTTACTACCTCTTTTTATTCCCCTTGGTGGGGCTGGAGGGAAAATAGGTCATCTTCCTTTCAAAAAAAAAAAAAAAAAGAGTAAGTTTAGAAGTCCCCCAGACATTTCTGTTCCCCAGCCTTCTCTTTTCCATCGCTTTAGAGAACTCAGCTGTCTTCCCTTTATATTTCAGGCATTCGTTTCTCTCCCTAAAATAGAGCCTTACTGCTGCACATCATAAGCACTTGGCCTACTCTGACTTTTCAAGAAGGATATTGTGTGAATTGTAGCCAGTGTATTCCTGTGTAGAAAACAGACATCTTGTTTCTGCCCAGGTTGTGCCCATAGATAGTCTGTCAAACAATGTCGTCAGCTAAGGGCAAGGCAACTTCCCAGCATGGGGACAATGTAATTACAAGACCAAGTCCACACACCACCCCGGAAAGTTATTTTTAACTCTGACCAATATGTTAGGCCAACGGCCTCACCTTGCGAAAGCTTATAATCATATCTCACCTATAAGCACTTATCTGTTTAATATTCATGGGACATACATCCTAGAATCATGCTAGCTTTTGCTGATTCACATTCAGTTCCTGTTCCTTTAAGACACTAAATTATTTTTAGTTACCCACTTTCTGAAAACTAGTGTAAAGGACATGAAATATTTATGTTAAGTAATACTGTAGAAATCTACTCATAAGTTACTTTCAGATAGACAAATATGTATATAAAATGCCTTCTATTTGTTCAGTATTGTGTGAGACATGGGAGTTGAAATATGTGATACGTACTTCCAAGGTCAACTTTCTAGTGTCCACATTCAGTTTCTCTAACCACAATCCATACCACCACTCATGACCTATACGATATAACTTCAAGGACAAAATAGCAGGGTTTCCTGATCCGTTTATTTCTTTAAGTCAATGTTGGGCAGCATTTTTATGAACCTGCATTAAATGTCTTGTCATCCATTGAGCACCAATAGAGTTCCAAGTTATTGTCCAATTTAGATTTAATAACGTGGCTGAAGCAATTCCCATTTTCTCTCCTGTGGGAGGCAGGTGGAAAAGTCTGAATAGAGGGTGGAAGATTGATGGGTGCATTGAGCAGCAATTTTGCTTAATAATGACAATGTACTTGAAGTAGCACCATTTAGCATTTCCACCCATTTATATAACTTGTCAGGTCCAAGAAATTGACAGAAGAGGTAGTTTGAAATAGACAGTTGGAACACATGTGAAAAAAAAGTGTCTTCTATCGTGATCACATGGAGAATGACCGGCCAGTTTTGGTTTAAGAACTTTTTTAATAGCATCCTCAGTCCTTAGCTACTAAATGGAAAACAAACTAAGAGACATCAGGATGTATGGAACAAGTTGCTGCTTGTTTGTTTTCTGGTTGATGAAAAAATGCTTTCATTGATTGCCTGCTGTCCAGGTGGCTCCCATAAAGCTTTCAAGGACAATACGGTCAAGAGGCTAAGACCCCAGCCTCTTATCTCACTTGACCTACATTACCTGTGCAATGTGGGGTGAATTATATAAACCTTTTTGCACCTCATCTTCTTCACTTAATTGCATGAGAGTAATAATAGCACCTACTTCACAGTGTTGAGATTTAATGATGATCATTCTTTCATGTGATATATAAGGTGTCATATAACACAATGTAGAGAGATGAGGTGTATTTTTAAAGAAGCCGCTAAGCAACTTGATGAGATTTTTAAAAAATTTTGGGGCTCTCATGGCAACCTGGTAAGAATGCACTCGCCGCGGACAGAGCCGCTGGGTTGGGCCACGGACAGAGCTGCTGAGTTGGAGACAATGTAACAAAATACCTAAACAAGTCATTTCTCTGGGGTCTCAGAAATTCTCTTTCTCTCCACGGCGTTCTCTCTGAATGCACATCGGCAGGGTTGCAGTCTCCTGCAGGCTTTGCTTCAGTGATTTTCTCATCTATAAGAGCGCGCAGCTCTTTGAGAGAAAGCTATTTGCAAAGGGACAGAATGCTTTTCCGCAGCTGTGATGTGAATGGTATCAAAGTTATTGACTAAGTTGGAAAATAGCTTAATGTTATCTTCAGGGCTTCTGCTTCCCTGTCGGCTTGCGCCTTGCAGATGTGTATAATTGGGACTCAGTAAGACAACCTTGACACCCCTCTGCAGAGAGACGTGCCCTTTGATACAGGCTCAAAGGGAGCTTGACAAAGAGCAGCTTTTCCCTCGGGGCAGAGTGACCACTGAGAACACCCTTCCTGTGAATCTGCTAATGAAGAGGCAAAGGCCCAGGAACCCCAGCCTCCCTTGCCTGCTGGGAAGGCTTTAATCAGTCCTGTCCTCCCTGTCTCCTCCCAGACAGGCCAACAGCCGAGCCATCCAATTAGTAATTAGAGAGAAGAGATTTCTTATAAATGTGACTCTCCTGAGCTACCTTGCATATCGTTAAATTTGAAAATATATTTGATGATAAATCTTGCAGCTCTTCGGTTTTGCTTACAAATGGAATCAGAGCATCGCCCCACATCTGCTTCTGTTCTATAGACGCATTTGGTTGAACATAGCTTCTAGGTTCCTTTTGAAACACAGAACTTTTGGACTTTGCCTCAGAGATATCCATGGGCTCTTCGTTAAGGGAATTACTCTCCAAGGGACAAAGTCTTCATCAGTTGGGATCTTTGGCTGCAAATCATAGTAGCCAACTTGCTCTCCCTGAAGCAAAGGCACACTCTGTGGGAAGGCTATGAGGAGCTTATAGACCAAAGGAACAGTCAATACTGCGGGCTTTGGAACGGAGGTGCCCCCAGCAGCCCTGGACAGCCTGTAGCATGAAGTGGTTTGCATTAAAAAATGCACCCACCAATCACTTGTAATGTTTTTTTGTCACTCTGCCAATGACTCAGTTTGCTAGGAAACAAAAGGCAATCGCCCATCTCTTAGTTAGGTAAGAACAGGGCACCATACCTGTCTTACCAAATTATCTCCAATGGGGGAGAGAGACCAGGGGAAGGGAGAATGAAAGCCAAGGGACAAAACTACAGTGCTTGCTACCCTGCACCACAAAGTTCCATGACGCCTACTCCAATGTATCTCACAGCGTGGCCAAACCTTACAACGGTGACATATGAGTACATTGACTCAATCTCTCTTTTAGTCACAGTCTGGGTACATGCATTCTTGCTTTCTTCCCAAATGGTCTCTCTGTGTTCCATGCACGGCCAGCTCACCAGGTGACATGAGGCCCACCCACTCTTCAGGGGAGGCTAAATGAGTCTGACTTTGTCCTTCGCTCCTGGGCCTGGGCTGCATCCGTGGGAGCCCCTCTGAGCAACTTATGAAAATCTAGGGAATATTTCATTATTTTTCCATAAAGTTCTGAGAAGAGTGGGTCTGCTCCTGTGTCCTGTGTGGCAGTGGCCTGAGACAGAGACTTGAAGAGACCTTGCTTAATGCTCACCTCTGCTCAGGACCTGTTATAGGGGCAAGACCTGAAGGGCACTTGGACTCAGGCTTCATGCTCAAGAAAGGCCTCAGTTTTATACTTTTGAGATCATCACAAAAGATTTTTCTAAAAGTCCCAGAGATAACACTGCAAATATTGAAAGGAAAGGATGTATCTGGTGAAGTTCTTACAGCAACCAAGAGAAATCTACTCTAGATAGTTAAATAAAAAGGGAATGTATTAAAGGACACCTAGTGGCTCAGAGAATCTCCAGAAGGACCAGACGACCAGGCGAAGAGGCTATACAGCCAGGACCAATGCCCTAGACCTCCCATAGGGCAATGGAGAGCCACCGTGCTGCCCCTGGGCACAGTTCCCGTGGTGGCTTCAATAAAGCAAGGTTGGACCCTACTGCTACACTTCTGTCACAGCTGGTCCCAAAAGCAGGATTTATCCATCTCCACCCTCGCCAACATGGATTCCTGAGACGCCTGCGTCCTGAGTCACCGGCTCACATGCAAAGTCAGGTGCCAGGGTGCCATATTGGAGAAGGCTAGATCCCATAACTGGGCCCCACCTGCAGAGGAGGCCGGGAAGTCATGTTCTTGACTTTTGCCTTAATGGAAGGTCTCTACCTTTGAGCGAGCGTGTTCAAAGGAACAACAGGTATCCTTACAAAGGCAATTGTCTGACTTGGAACTTGTGTTCATTCCATTAGTGGGCCATGTTCTCCATACTGCACTGGTAGGGAATAGATTTTAAATACATGTAATAATTTGATAAATCTTCTGATGATATTGAATTCTACTTTTTCTCTAAAACAATTAAATATTGAAATGGACCACAATTTTTTTAACCTTCTTATGGCAACAGTACAAATATACCAGGATTCTCAAGTGAATGTTATTCTCTCTTGTCAGAGATTCATTCATTATCGAACTGAGTGGCCCTTGGGCAAGCACTCACACAGCTCTAATCCAGCAGGATCCACAGGACATGGGGTGATAATAAGTTACCTGTGCGCTTATTACTGTTGGTAATATTGGTGTTGCTAAATATTGCTAGGTGTGAAAGACTAGTGATTCATACAACTTGATAAGATGCAATTAACAATGATAATTATAACAGTTTACTTTATGCATTTTATTTATGTGTTGCTAATGAACTTGTACAGCTCACCAGAAATGTTAAGCATACATGAAATTCTGAAATTAGATGTTTCCACCTCATTTAATTTAGTGCTCTATTTCCAAAACACAGTCACGTCCTAGAGGCCAGTGGAGGCAGGAAATAAAACATACAGAAGGAAAATTGTGCAATTCTTCTTGGTCATTTCATATATTTATTAAGCACTTACTGTGTGCTGGGGGTGAAACAACTTAGACCCAATCTTAAACTGTGCACTAGGTAGGAAGAGAGGGACTTGTCAAGAGATCATTAGATCATTTAACATTCAAACAGCACTAAACCACAGAAGAAAGGGGTTCTGCTTTCCCAGGGATCATCGTGGTCAGCTTCTAAGGGCCAAGATCCTTTTCCCACCCACTCCTCCCCTCCTTGCTTTATTGAGATATCATTGACATGGCACTAGGCTTCTTGAGTGGAGTCTTAGGGAAGGAAGAGGAACAGATGTGAGCAGGGAGGAGGGCAGTGAAGAGAATGGCATGCATCAAGATACATAAGTGTGAAAGTTCCTAAAAGACTGGAGAATCGCAGCTCTGGCTGGAAGGCAAGAGTTGGGTGAGGAGTGACACCCTGTCAGACACCTTCGGATGTAAAAGTGGAAGCACATTCTTTTTGCTGCTGGTGATACTGCCTAGAATTTACATTTTGTGTTAATTGGACCTCATTTACATAATGCCTTATAAAGAATCACTTAGATGTTGCCTAATTGTCTTCTTTCTCTTATAACCCCAAGGCTGAGAAAGTCAAGGTCATGACCTTTATTTGGCTGAGGCAGAGAGATCTGATTTGACATTTTACTGTCACAGACCTTTTGCTTTCATATTTGTTTCTTTTTTTTTTTTGCATATTCATTTATTCCCAGCCCACAAAACACTTTACTTTGTGTATTTCCTTTTGTATTTATCTACCTGCATATGTATTTTCTTTGTAGACATGATATACATACATTGTATAACATTTTTCCATTTATTATTGCATAATTATAATTTTCTTTGCTTTTTCCACTTATTATTATGTAATTATCATTTTCTTTGCTTCCTTATCATATTCTTAATTGTAGTCTTTCATAGATGCCCAATACTCCACTGGATAGATTAGAAAAATATTATGCTTCAGATTTTGAATAGTGTAGGCAGTACTGTAATGACAGTCCTTGTATATAGAGCTTATTTCTTCTGTTAGATTATTTCCCTAAGAGTATCAGTAATTTTTAACTTCCCATCAGGAAAATAGACTTTTATGATTTAGGGCTTGCCCTTTTTTGCCTCCTGTTCTTGTATTTCAGTAACCATTTCAGCATGAATTTGTATGCATTTTACATTCTCCACTTAGCAGCCTTACTAATGCATCTGTCCAGCCATGTTAAGGTAACATTTTACAAAACAAGCCCGAGAGCTTCTGCCATCAGTGAAACCTGTGATATGTAGGAAAGCCACAGCCCAGACTACGGAAGCATCGCGAAGAGACTGTGATGGTCATAAAAACTCACTTTAACCTGCAGGTTTGAAGCTCCTTTATATTGTTCCTTAGATTTACTTTGAGTTTCTATCTTTCATCACCAACTCATAACTCATCATAACTCATCCTATCCTTAGTAACCCTTTAAATATTTTGTTTTCCTATTTTAGTGACATCACTATATGACCATCCCTCTTCCTTTGCGTTTGAAATTATTGTTACTGTATTCGTATCTACCTCTTATTTATTGTGACCTTTTCAACTTTTCTTTATATCAATAAGTTGGTTCTTAAGGCCCCTCTTTGTGGACAGTGGTGAGGAGTGTATGAAGGTAACCCGGGAAACAAAGAGGACAGTAGGAGGTGTTGGGGTCGTCCAGATGAGACATGATGGTGGCATGGACTTGGGTGGGAACAATGGAGAGCTACCAAAGTGGGCAGGTTTGGGATTTTTTAATTTATTTTGGGAGGTAGAACCAAGAGGCTCAATGATAGGTTGAGGGAGGAGGAAAGGCAGAAAGTAGTATCATTTACTGAGTTGAGACACTCAAGGGAGGAGCAAACTTGAGTGGGAGTGTTATGGGAGGCCTTGAAAATCAAGAATTCTATTTGGACACATTAGGATTGGAAACCAAAGTAGGCAGTTGGGTGTAGGGTTCTGGACCCAAGATCCAGGTCAACACCATCTCGTTCATTTCTAGAATGACAGCACACAAAACTCTGTATCCCCCAGCTCCACCTTTCCAGACTAGGTTTGACCCAGCCTTGGGGATTTTAGCAAAGTACTTCTCTCAATCCATCTTGAGAGTGCTTGTAGAAACTTCTACCAGAATTCAGATGATGCTCATGTTATTTATTGCTGTGCCAGATCACACACACACACACCCCGCTGCCCCTTTCCACCAAATGAGATTTAGGGAAGAAGACACTCAACATTTTCAAGTATCCAGCCTGGAAGTCATTGATCATACCGTATAAGATTGAAAGTATTAATAAACTACTGAGAATAATGATGAATATGCAAATAGATGACATAGATCCTGCTAAGTGATTATATTGTAACATGCCTTGTTATTTTTATTATCTTCAAATTTTTCAACTTTTGCCGCAAAGAAGGGAGGAAAAATTCCAGATACAATTTTCCTTGATAACGACCAAGTTCAATTTGACAACTACGAACTTCTGATTCCCTCTGGGAAAGGAGAGACAGGGATGGGATTGGGGGGAGTGGGAATGAAGAAGCCTCAGATTCGTTCACCAAAAGTTAAAATTCTGTAAAGCTGGGTGGGTACCGGGTCAGTGTGATCATCGGACTCATGTGTGTTGTAAAAATTAATTTAAAAATCTTAATGTGAGAGACAATGCCATCCCTTCACCCACTTCATCCTCATTAATCACCATAAGAAGTGATGTATTGGGTTTTCCTCTCAGAAAATGTAATTACTTCGTAATGAAATGTTAATGCTATGTTCTATTCTCGAAGTCACTTGTCCGAATGATAAAGCTTAATACAGCTTAATAGAGTTGCTAAATTTTCTTCTAAAGTCATTCTTTGAATATTTTATATTTGTCAGATGAGCTGGTGATGATCCGGAGGGTCTTTATTTTTACAAACAGGACTATTTCGGCAAAAACTCATCATCAGGCCGTTAACTTCAATATCTTCGAGGGCATGGTCTGCCACGGGGTGCCCCTTGTGACCATTTCCAGAGGCAAAGTGGTGTACGAAGCTGGAGTTCTCAGTGCCACGGCAGGAGATGGAAAGTTTATTCCTCGTGAACCATTTGCTGAGTATGTTTACAAACGGATCAAGCAGCGGGACCAGGTGAGTTGTGCAGAAATGGATTCTTACCCGGGGCTGAACTGTCACCTGTTCCTGGATGTTGTTTTAGTGTTGTCACATACACCCGGTATGTCACATTCTCAGGAGTCAGGATTGAGAGGAGAGGTTCCAGCTAAGTTCCAGTTTTCAAAGAAAGAATCTTCATTGGATGAATGCATTTTCCCTTGAAGATAGGTGTATCTACTGAGGGTCTCCTCATGGACCAAGTCAGGTTTCCCCAGGTGGATTTAGGGTTTCTGGGGACTTTTGGCAATGGGGGTAGTCAGCGTCCTCCAGAAAGCAGGTGCTCATGTTTTTCTCAGGAGAAACACCTATGTGAGAAGATTGGAGGGAGCCAGAAAAGGTTGGGAGAGCCTTCAGACTGCGATTCAAGTCTGACTCCGGTGAAGGACTAAGAAAAAGGAATAGAAGCATCCCCGTCTACCCTCCGATCTAAGACAGGTTGAGCAAGGCCTTGGGCAGCCCTTGAGCCAAGTCTTCTTTCAACCAGCTACATGACATGCTGTCATTGGCTGGGAGCAGCTATGGGAGGTGTGGCCCATAGCTTGGAGGTGGAGTTCAGAGCTTAGCAATGAATGGTGCCTCAAAAAAATTACACTCTATATAGTTGAATGTATGAAGGTTCATTGTAATGGCCATGAGAGCAGTGGTGGAGTGTTGAGTTCAGGTAGATCTAAATATGAATTCTACCTTGCCCTTCCATTTCTTAGCTATGTGGCCAACAGCAAGATCTCTCATCTTTCTGCTCAGTTGCCTGATCTAGAAAATGACATTTCCTCCTTAACTAATTGTAAGACTGAAACAAGAGTCTTAAATATAAGGCACATAGTACAGGTCAAATGTTAGTTCTGTCTCTTTGTTTTCCTCTTTTGATGACCAAACCTATAACCAAGTTTCCCTAAGTCCTAAGTCTTTAATAATAAATCTGTTATTATAAAAGAAGTATTTGTTCTTAATGTATCTTGGGTCTTTATACCTTTGTTTACACTGTTTTAAAAATTCATTTTACTAAATACACTAACATGTCAGAAATTTTCAGATGAAAACCGTGTAAATTGCTAGGTTTGGGGTGTCGGGGAGGCAACCTGTGCCCTCAGTCCCACGTGGGGACCATAAACTGTGGCTGGACGGCTGAAATCGTCCGAGGCTGCCTTTCTGAGTTTTATTCACTAGGCGTCATTTGAAGGCTTCTCTCTCTTCTTTCCATTTTAAAATATATTTCTATTTTTCCAAAGCTCTCTGGGTGTTTTTCAATGCATTAGTTTGGATCTTGTAGTCTGCTTGATTTTTCATCTTATGCCTTGTGAGAAATTTTTACCTGTGGATTCTCAGAGTCCCTTAGACAAGATTCATCCTGTTTTGCTTTATGTTTTTCTTTTAACACTTCCTAAAGCTTTGATTAAGTAAGTTAACAAGCACTCTAGAATGTTTTACTTTCTCAGGGTGCTATAATTCTTTACATCCTGTATTTTAGTCAAAATGTTTAAGATTACGGTTCACTTTGCTTGGGTTAATTTGTAAATATGGACACTGACAGTGTCAGGCAGATAGTGACGATAAGAATCCCTGTGCTTTTGACCACGTGTGTGATAGATTGCAATACTAATATTTACTGATGCTACATGAGTGCAAGTCTGGGCATGGGTTCTTTCCCTGTAATAACTCTGTGAGGGAAGGAAGTATTATTTTCCCCCATTTGAAAGATTAGGAAATAAACTTTAGAAATTAAGACACTGATCCAGGTCACACAGCTCACATATGGCAGGGCCAGAACATAAACTCTGGTTATCTGACTCGAAAAACTGTATACGTGAGCAGTAAATGATACCGTAAATCATAAAGACTGAGTTAAATAAGTTAATGGGAGATAAATGATTCAGCATTTAATTTGGAAAACAACAGTGTCTCAAGAAATCATCTGAATTGGAGACGTTGTTGGCAGCTAATTCCATCATGAAGCTGTAGTGGTAGTCCAAGGGGTGAGTGGAAAGGGATCCGGCTAGGGAACCGTAAGGAGCTAGAATCAACAGAAGTGGGTGATAGGCTTAGACTAATTGGGAATGCCTGATAGACTGTATTTAAATGGCTGACTTTACCGAAGTCGTCTTCTTGTAGAGAAAATGTTTTGAGGCAGCAGAGATCACCAAATGACTGGCTTCATCAGTTTTCCTCCCCAAATTGTCATATTAGGGTTTGTTGGCAAAATTCATATCAACTTCCTTTTTCAAGAGTTCACTTTCAATTTGTGAGTTATCTTAGTTTCTTACTATTTTCTTCTGATGTCACCACCTTTTAAGGACTTCAAGTGCATTATTGTTTTTGCAGTAACAATAGGTGATAGCTGTTATCGTTATTGTCATGGGCTGTCCTGAGCACTTACTATCTGCCAGGCACCGTACTAGACAGTTTATAGTCATTATTTTACTTAACCTGCATAACAAGTCATATGGTAGGTATTATCAACCTCATTTTACAAAATAGAAAGCTGAGTCTCAGCACGATTAAGTAACTTTCCCTGTGATAAGCAGTAAGTAAAGGTAAGAGACAGGATTTGTAATATAGCCTCTCTGATTCTCGCTGTATCGTGGGACCTCCATAGAGCAAGAAAATGATTGTGAAGGTCAAAGCGTGGGTGAATGCATTATTTTGGAAAACGGTGGTGTGGGAAAAGTATCGAATAAAATGGGAAAAAATGAGGTTTGGAGGTTGCCTGGAGGCATTTCAAACATTTTTTTCTCCCCATGAAGCAAAGATAATTTTATAGAAGAAAAACATCACACTAAGGTTAACAAAGAGAGTTGTTAGGCATTCCACTTTCAAGTTCACATTAGGTTACTCGAGCTCTTGCTTTGGTTTCCATTTAAAATAGTCCGGTATTTTTGTGAGGATAGGAGTTTGAATGCACACAGGGACAGCCCACATCATTTTTCCTATTCACTTGTTATCTGTCCTGAGAAAATTAATCCCTTACCCTTCTGGACTTCCAAAGAACACTGCTGGTAGAAGCACATCAGTGTTTGCCTGGTCCAGAACTCAGCTGACCTGGCTGGAGGACACCATCTTATATTTTCATGCCCAGTACTCGGTACTTGGTGAGAATTTGATAACTAAACAAACTGCAGGAGCATCTGGATGGCTCAGCTGGTTAAGCATCTGACTTTGGCTCAGGTCATGTTCTTCCAGTTCATGAATTCTAGCCCTGCACTGGGCTCTGTGCTGACAGCTCAGAGCCTGATTCAGATCCTCTGTCTCCCTCTCTTTCTGGTCCTCCCCTGCTCACATGCTGTCTCTTCTCTTAAAAATAAACAAACATTAAAACAAACAAACTGCAAATAGAAGGAACGAAGACTATAGTTTCAGAGGTCTTAGAAAAAATTTAAATCAACTTACCCAGAAGATTGCCAGCTGGTTCATCCCAAATAGTGGAATTATCTGTCAGCTTCGTTCTTATCCATGATTTTATTACTTAATAAAACTGACCAGCATCATGCCACTCAGCTACCACTGTTATCAGATGCAGTAAGGAATTTCAAAGGAAAGAAACAACATTTTTATCCAATTTGACAGCTTTAGGGAATTGTTACTTTATTTATTTTAACATTAAAGCAGCTGATCCTTATGGGAAAAGATTTAAATCAGGTGAGGCATCGAACTATTTAATAAATATAATACAATATATGTTACCATATTTTATAAAAAGCCACTTAAGAGACAGTTTTGGGAGATGAATGAAGGAGAAGGGAAACAGAGTAACAGCAACTTAGATGCTCAAGAGCATCTTGAAAGCACAAAATCAACTTACATACTGTTAATTCCATACTCCAAAAAATAAAGCCCATGAATCTCAAATGAATTACTTTTTCTAAAATTTTTTGTGTGCTTAGACTTGTTATTTTCGCCAGAATCTGGAAGTACAGACTTTCTTTAAGTCATCTCTTTTTCTCTTTTTTCAGTATTAAGCAACCCAATCTATTCTGGGAAATCAGGGTCACATTGCATTTTATAGAGAAACAGGAATAGCTTCACGGAGCAATGCATGGCTTCAGAGTTCGGCCAAAGCTTTGAAACTTTTAAAGCTTTGCAACAATAAGCATAATTTGCCTTTTAGATAAGATAAAATTGAATGGGTGGCTGATCTGGTCCTTGAAATGAGCGTTCTCCATTTCAGAAGGAACAGTTTGTCAATGTCTTTCTCAATGTGGGACCTCAGAGAAAATCATTGAAGGGCTGTCGGTAACTGCCATGTACCCTAATTTCCTCAGATTGATTGTTAATAATTATAAAAGGCAATGGGGCACCTGGGTGGCTTAGTCGGTTAAGCGTCCGACGTTCGCTTAGGTCATGATCTCGCGGTTCGTGGGTTCGTGCCCCGCTTCGGGCTCTTTGCTGACTGCCAGCTCAGAGCCTGGAGCCTGTTTCAGTCTGTGACTCCCTCTCTCTCTGACCCTCCCCTGCTCGCGCTGTCTCTCTCTCTCTCTCTCTCCTAGAAATAAAAAAAAATAATAATTATAAAAGGCGATACCTCTTTTGAAGTCAGTTCATTTTGGCTTATGGGCGACATTTGTGTGTACCTCTTCCTAACTCCCCTTACAGTGATGTCACTTCGGAAGCTCAAAGTGACACCCCAGAAATAGGCAAGTGCTATAAATCAGCGCTTTGGGGGACGGTGAGAAAGGGAAGGCAGCACTGGTTGTTAACATTTACCAGCACACCACTGTATACAGGGACTTTCTAAATCCTCTCTTTTTGTGCTTTAACCATTCAACATTTATTCAGTATATATTTGTTGATAAGCAATTATGTGCCTGGCATAGTTTAATCCTTATAACCTTCAGTGGTATTCCAATTTTATAAAGGAAAAAACTGTGGCTTTTTTTTTCTTTTAGGTTTATTTATTTATTTTGACAGAAGCCAAGACAGCATGAATGAGGGAGGGGCAGAGAGAGAGAGTGGGGGAGAGGGGAGAGAATCCCAAGAAGGCTCTGCGCTATGAGGGCTTGAACTCACAAAACCATGAGATCATGACCTAAACAGAAATCAAAAGTTGGATGCATAACTGACTGAGCCACCAGGCACCCCAGAAACTGAAACTTAAGGAGATCACATACTTACTAAGTGGTAGTGTCATAACTCAGACCCAGATTTTTCTACCTCCAAAGCCAATCTCCTTACCCTTTACTGCTGCAACGTACTGATCAGGAAAGTTAATTCTCCACCCCCCCAGCACACAGAGCCACCTGCCACCACCCTCAGAATGTCACCCCACTATATTCCCCTCCTGTACATGGGGTTCACTTACCCTCAGACTGGCAAACTTATTACCAGAGGAACCATCCCTGGAATGAGAAGGCCCAGCTTTGTTCCATTGTCCTTGAGAAATAGCTCAGCAGATATGTTGAAGGTTAAATGGAAATATCTGGTGGGTTATAGATTATTTTCGAAATGCAGGTTTTCTCTGTTATAGATCACCTCTACTGAACCTAAGGGTTACTCGCGCCCTAGGGATTCACAGCCCCTTAAGGGCTCCTTTCAATGTGTGCTGAGTGATCACCAGACAGGCATGGATTTCATTTGCTGCTCATTTGGACTGCTAAGTGTGGGGTCAGTATCTGCTGTTTGGAATCTGGAAATTCTATTGTCTTTATTGATATTTTAGTTTCTTAGTCTCCATGGTTGGCATACTATCAGAACTTCCTCTGGGGCCCAGGCTTCTCCTCTTGGTTTTCCTAGTTCAGAAACTCTCTGCACACAACTCTGCAAACAATACAGTTACATTTTCTATCAACTTACAACTTCCTGTTTCCCCTGATCTGCTAACCAAAAAGCATTTCTGCAGTTATGCAGCTATAATGATGATTGTGATTAATATTTATTCATAGTGCCACACATTGTGATGTAGTGCTCTTTTTTGTCTGTGAACTCATCACAAGGACAGTCGTCATTAAATGCTGTAAATCTAAACTGAATTTTACCAATGTGAGCCGGCAGCGCCCTGCCAGACAAGGTGCCATCTGTGTTCCCTATATTACCTCGGAGAGCCCATCACATGGTTTTACCCTCAGGCCATTTTATTGGACTGTGACATCATTGGGATGGAAAGAACTGGTGGTGGGTGAAATCACTGAATTCTGACCCACCTGGGCTGAGGGGAAAAAAATCCCACAATCCAGTTCAACCCTCTGAAGGTATGTTCTCAGGACACTAGTCTCACACTACTCTCTCTCTCTCTCTTTAGGATGCTAGTCTTTTGACGTGCACCTTGAGGAAGCTGTCACATAATTTTAGATAATGCTACTCTCAGGGTGATTCTATTGCCCAATATTATATAAAAAGTTCTATGAAGTCCTACAGTTAAGAAACCTTTCATTTACTAAATATTTCTTGAGCACCAGGCAGTCTCCCAGGCCCTGAGAATACAGGCATAATATAACAGCAGTGTTTTGGTCTCAAAGACCTTAAATCCTACTTCCGTTTCACCTGGAGTTCCTTGTGCTGAAGTTCCAGTTTTGCTGGAGACACTTATGACACCTCCCTGCGATGAGGTCTATTAGCCACTCGAACAGAGGAGTCTAGAAGTTGGGAGAGATCAGGGCTGGACCTAAAATTTGGGAATCGTGGCATGTAGATTTAAAACCATAAGTCTGAGGCCACCAAGGAGGAGAAAGGGGGCTTGAGATAGAGCTCTGGGGCTCCCAACCTTCAGGGGCTGAGGAGCGGAGGAGCCAGTGAAGGAGTCTGAGAAAGCTGACCAGTGAGGGAGGAAGAAAATCAGAACATGGAGGAGACAAGGAAGCAGACAGCTGCCCTCTGTTCAATCCAGAGCCCTCTGCTTCTTTGTCCAGATTTTCCATAAATGTCCTCCAAGAATTAGATGGGGCTTTAGCTGGGAGACTCAGGACGGAGTCCGTGTTAACCACTGTACCCATCTGAGATCCTAGGGAATGAAGCCCACTTTATTTTGGACCCCACCACTTAGGATGAGCCATGGGCATGATGCACTGGCCTCACCAGATGCTGGGGGCCGTGTCAGGGCTGGGCACGTCACACTTCAGAGGGAGGCTTCTCGTTGTCACTAGAGAGAGGTAACAAGAGTTGTAGGTTAGGTCTACTGAGAAAACACATGTGCAGCTGAACTTCTGAATAACGCAGTGATGGCTTGAGATTTTGCAGGACTAGTGCCATCACCTCTCCGTTTTGTCACAGTTGAATGTCTACAGAGGTTCGGAAATCTATGCCGAGTACAATGCCAGGGACGATAGGCAGTAAGTACAAAGATGAACAAGATGTGGGTCCGGCATTAAAGAGTTTATGTGACCCACCTCTAAGGATAGGAAGATATTAGAAGGTGAAAAGTACTGGGAGGCTTGGGACCAGAACTTCAACTGTCTTTGATTTCTGTCAAGTCATTTATCAAAGCGGAAGGCTGTGAAGTGTGGAGCCTCGAAGCCTCCCCAGAGAGGGTTGGTTTGTTCCTGAGGCAGCCGCGTGGGCAGGAGTGGTTAATGTCCCACGGCAGTCCTGGCGGGAAATTGTGCTCTGCCTACTGAGAGCCTCAGAGGCAGATACAGAGCAGGACCACGTGCAGATTAGACCTGACCAGTCAGCTCAGAGGTACATGGGTGCCACTGTGACCAGAATGACCAGCAAGGCTATGAGGTGCCTGGTGGCTCTGCTAGTGCAGTGACCGAGCAACCAGAAAGTGGTTCTTGGACACCCAGGTGGGCTGAGGCCTGCCCCCAGAAGGCAGCCGGCCAAAGAGGAAGGGCAGTCCAAAGAACAGATATATGGTGAAACACAGCAATGGAGTGTGAGGGAAACGGAGTTAGCCCAGGCCAGGATGACCCACACAAAGAGGAGACAAAGCTCAGGTGGGGATCTCCTTCCCATCTTACCCTTGGCAGAAATTGATCAACTGTGTATTGAGTATCGGTTATGGAAAAGCAGAGCAGGACCCCAGCCCTGAATCTGCTGCAAGGGATAGATGAGTAAACAGAAACTATGGTAAACAGGAAGTGGATGTGCCAGGGAGAGCTAAAGCATCCTGGACTGATGACCCTCTGGGCTGAGTTATAGAAGATAAATCAGCAATATTTAGGCCAAAGGAGGGTGGTAATGACAGCATGGGCAAAGGCATAGCCCTGGCGGGAGGATGTGTGAAGGACACTGATCACCTGTTGAGTCACGTGCTCCCTGCCAGCCTGCAGCTGGGGTCAGGGGAGGATCCTCCAAGGGATGGATCAGCTTGTGGAGCAAGCCCACCCCTGAGTGAGGAGGACTATGCCCGGATGTGACGGCTCTGCCTAGATCACTGCTTTTAGCCACCAAGGAGTCCCGGAGAGACAAAGAAGTAATAGCTGGAAACCACAAGCAGTGAAGTCTCAGAGGAACTGTTGGATGAAGAGGGAGACAGAGTGGGGCTGATGAGGGGCAGGCAGCATGAAGGCAGGTGTCACAAAGATCTGCCCACCTGGGTCACTTTCTCCAGGGGCTCTTAGCTGTGGAAGAGGCTGATGATGGAATTGAACTATGCCACAGGTTTTACTGAGGTCTGTGCTAACAGAAGAGAGAGAAAGGAAAGACCTTTCTGATTATAGGCAACATATGGACATGAATGCTAGTTTTCTTAGCCAGTTATTTTTTTTTAAGTTTAGTTATTTTTGAGAGAGATGGGGAAAGTGTGCATACAAGTGAGAGAGGGGCAGAGAGAGAGAGAATGGGTGAGAGAGAATCCCAAGCAGGCTCCATGCTGTCAGTGCAGAGCCTGATGCAGGGCTCGAACCCAGGAACCGTGTGATTATCACCTGAGCCGAAACCAGGAGTTGGCTGCTTAACTGACTGAGCCATCCAGACGCCCTGTTCTGCCAGTTCTGATTATGCCCATTAATTATGTTTAGTTCCCTTTACAGTCTTACTCATGTTTGGATTCAATTACATGGTCACCCTAGGATTAAGTGATATATCATACGGTCTGGCTTGGAAAGTAAACCAGAAGAGGAAAAAACATGAAGACCTCCTTGAAAGGGAGGATGTAGTCATCGAGTGGGGTAGTAAGTAGGTGTAAATCTTCAGGTGTTACTTGGCTCCAGGAAACCACAAGGTCCAGGGGCTGGGTGGCAGAAATAGGAAGCTGGTCCTTCCTTTCTTGGTGATGATGTTCCTCAAGATGACAGCAGGATCCAGGTTGAAGTAAAAGGCAGAGTTGATAGTGAGCCAAAGGGGAAGTCCAGCAAAGCATCTAACCAGACACAGAAAGGGAACAGAACCCAGGACTGGTCAGTAGAGGTCAGGGGTCTCTCCCTCCCCTAAGTGCTCAGTGTGTGCCCGACACCACTTCAAACCTCACAGCTGCAGGCAAAGTCTCTGTGTCTCTGTTTTTTCCTCTTTGCCTGGCAAAATATCTGGGGCTGCGTGTGTTCGATAAATAGCCACAGAATGAAGGAAGGAAATGCTTTGCATCTGGGAGATGGCTTTCATTGCCTCCATTTCCTAAATGAGTAAGTAGGCTCAGAGGAGTTTCCTATATAGTTTCCTACAACTAGTATATGGCAAAGCTAGATCTCAAGCATCGAGTGTCTGGCCAAGCCCACGCTGTTGATCACCACAGTGTCCTGGTTTTGGTGGTCAAAACAAGGGGAATGTTATTTGTTTGTGTATGTGGGGGGGAGTCTACATATTTATGTGTACACACATATTTATTAAGAGCTTATTCTATGCTAAGCATTATTCCAAATGATTTACTTATTTTTAATCCTTTCCCAATCACCCCCAAAAGCAGGTGCTGTTACTATTCCCAACTTCAACTGAAGCAACTGAGATACAGTGTTTGGTAATGTGCCCAAACAGTCTGGTTTCCAAGCCCGTGCCCTTAATCACTGTGGCTTGCTGCCTCTTGACTTGCCAGTGAATTTGTGTCCATGTTTATAAACAGTGTGACTTAGTTACTTCTTGTGAATGCCTTTGTTTATCAAGTCCAGATTTCTGAACTCTGAGCAAGCACTGAATTCACTCAAGCTGAATCCAGAAGGCGGGTTCTGCTGTCAGCGGGCCACCCAGGAGGTGTAGTTAGAGATGTGAGATTGTGTGGACAGCCTGTTGCACACAGGGGCAAGGAAGAGAATGAGAAAACACACACACAAATTGCTAGACTGGGAAGAAAATGCTCAGAGTCTTGGGGGAGGCACAGCAAAGCAGTCTAGGAATACAGATATCTAGGATTGAAACGAGAAGGAAAGGTAGAATGTTGGAAGGTAATAGAACCAGAAGAGGGCGGGGATGGGACAGAGGCTCCAGTGTAAGTTTCAGTGAAAAGAACAATCAGAGCGTGCTTCCTGGGTCTCTGTTGGACACAGATTAGTGAGTGGGGCACAGCTCAGGTACTCGAGGTTGCCAGGAACGTCAGTGAAAGGGCACGGGGCAAGAGGCACATGAGAGGTAAATTAGCAAGATTCAGTTTTGCTCTCACAGATCATTAAGGAAGCTGCACTTAGTTTTGAATTCAGGAAGTTAATAAACCACAAGAAAAAATGAACTGTTCTGTTTCAGACTTGCACACCTACCCCCGTGAAGCGGGAACCCTACAAGGGAGAAGTCATCACAATGAAATCTAGAGAGACAAAAGAAGACGTCGCAGCAGGGACCAGGAAACAGGCCCATCGCTGAGCTGGGTGCTGTGGGTAAGGGAGGGTGGGCAGAGAAAGTATTCCTGCATGACAGGCTATGAAATCAGCAGCTCTGTCTTCATAAGCTTTTGAAGACTCTAAGGTCAAGGTCAAAGGCTTCAAAGTGACAAAAGAATCAAAGACAGGTTAGCCAAGGGAAGACTGATAAAAGACAAAACAGTTTAATCTGCAGATTAAAGAAGGCCTTGGTCTATTTCGAGATTTATTCTCTAAGATGTTAGGCCTCAAGTATTCAGCAAAGCCTCAAAGTATCATATATGAGCAAGAGGCAAATAGACTGGGGGTATACAGAGGGACCTGTTAGTGAGGAAATCTGACACGTCTTTAAACAGAGTGTGATTTTGTGGTCAAATTTATAAACTATTTAATTAAGATCATATCTGAGAAAATATATCGTATTATAAATGCAGTTATGTTCTAGAATGTTCTAGAATGAATGAAAAAACAATCAAACGTTGCTTTTGGGTGTATAATTTTTCAGGAAAATTATTTGATAGTCTTTGATATACTTTATTACACACTTAATTTTTGGAATAGTATTGTAGATATGGTCATTTTAGAAAAATATTTCAGTGTGTCTGGATGTCAAAAGACATCCTTTTTTTCAAGCACCTGTTATCATCATTCTTGTCCATTTCTTTCCTTCCTCCTTCCTTCCTTTATCTTCCTTCCTTCTTCTTTTTCTTTTCTTTCTCTCCTCCCTTCCTTCCTTCCTTCCTTCCTTCCTTCCTTCCTTCCTTCCTTCCTTCCTTCCTTCCTTCTTTCTTTCCAATTATTTTCTGGTCCTACTCTGCCAGCATCTCTCCAACATCACTTCCACTGACTTCATGAAATCTGCATGTTTTGCCAGCTTTGCAATTTCATTAGACTCTAGATTTTTTTTTTTATTTGTGATGTTTCTGATGTTTCAACACATAGCAATCTGCAAAAGACCTACACAAAGGGTCGACATGATAAACAGGGATAGATGTTTGTGTTAATTGGGACACTGTCAAAGGGCTAGTTTTATACATATCCACTTAGAAGCTGCACAGTTTTATATTAGGACAACCTGTACCTCCCTAAACCTCATGACTTGAATCATGAGGTCCCGTGTACTCTGGCTTATATTCTTTTTATTACGGAGTGCTGTCTTTTAACAATGCTAGACGGCCAAAACCTTCAATCTTTTGTCATTTCCTGACTATTGGAATTATTTTTCCAACCCAGGAAGATTGTGTTAAAAATTCAGAGGAAGATTAGCAAGAGAAAGAAATTCTGTTGAATGCTGAAACATGCTATTAACAGCATTTATAGGAGCAGGATTAATGTTTACTTTGATTATAGCATTTCTTAGGGATTAGGCTTGAGTTCTGCATCTCTTTACGAGGGAGAATGTTACACTGAGTTCCTTTTATTCTGTTCAAAGGTAAAATCAGAGAAAAGGATTCTGCTGTTCCCATCACTGTTAAGCATTGTCAGCCCATGGAGAAACAGGCCTCATTTCAACTCCCCAAGATCCTTTTGAAAAAATAATCGCTCAAGGCCTCTTTGATTTCCTTTCAGAAGCAATTGCTGTCTTTCTCACTGTGACTTTGTTGCTGTGTAAGATGGAAGATATAAATGACTATTATTGTGATGGAAAGTCTATGTGAAAATTCATTGATGATACTTTAAAATGCCATCCTTGCTTATACTGGATTTCTTACTTTGAAATTTTAAAAACCACTTTCTTGTTTAAGGTTGTTTCAATGGCTACATTTGTTTAAAAAGAGCAAACTGCGGTTTTACATCCTATTGTAATTAATAAACATTTAGGTCTGCATTTTATATCCTGTTTTCTGGCTCATGTGTATCTTCTTTTCATTTATAGGGCTGAGACTCTGGGAGGTTGTTTTGATTCAGAAGCACAATTTCCTATGTGTTTCAGTGACTCCCGAATATCGGATCCCTGAGCAAACTTCATGTAATTAAGTTGGATACTGTACCTTAGATTAAGTCTGAAGCAAAGTATCCAATCACACTGATGAGTGCAGGATTTGGGGGAATGAACAAGAATCAGCATGGCTGAAAGATGCTACTGTGGTACCTTCCCTCCCCTACGCTTCTGGGTCTGTCCTGTGATGCATCTGTGTGTGCAGAGAAGCTGAGCTTATATTTCTTCTCCTAAGTAACTAGGTCAAGAGGAATTTTTAAAACATGGAGTAAAATCAGGGCAATTATGCTCTCACTGCAGATTCATCTGGCCCTGCTTAGATCAGGAGTGTACCCACACCTTTGACAAAGGGTGATAGGAATCCAGTTTACCCAAGTCTAATTTGTTTTGAACATATAGAAAAAAATGACAGTGAACCACACTTGAAGAAGAATCACAGGTCTTTTTTGTCAGGGTAAAGATTCTTTAAAAAATGTAATTAGTATTCTCCTCTGCTTTGGTTGACAATGGAAACTCCTCAATCAAATGTCTGAATCCTCTGAAAAGAAATAATTAAATTGCTTTCTCACCTGGAAGCCAGCTCCCACTCATCCTTCAGTCTTTGGCCTTAACATCACCCCTTCTCAGAGGCTTTTCCAGATCCAACATGAGGGGTCATGTTGCATCATATTCTTCCTTACCAGGGCCCAGCATACACACAGTCACAGTGCCTGTTTCAATGCACTATAGTCACTGCTTTACGTGTCTTGTCCTCCAGGAAACTGAAAGCTCATTCAGGGCAGGGCCTGTCTGCTCAGATCATTTTCCCAGCATCTAGGAGAGTGCCTGGAAATTGAAGGGCATTCAATGCAGACTTATTAATTTTTAAATAAAGGAGGAAGTGAAGGAGTTTCTGCTAGGTTCCTCAATTAATAAAGATGAAGTTAGTGAGAACTCTGGGGACAAACTTTGTGGAGGATTTTAGTCTACGGCCACACCACCATGAATGCACCCAATCTCATCTGATCACAGAAGCTAAGCAGGGTTGGGTCTGGTTAGTACTTAATGGGAATATTTGAGTGTAAGTTTGCTTTAAATGAAGAGTACAGAGGTGCCTGGGTGGCTCAGTCGGTTGAGTGTCTGACTTTGGCTCAGGTTGTGATCTTGGGGTTCATGAGTCACATAGGACTCTGCTGTCAATGCCAAGCCCACTTCTGATCCTCTGTCTCCCTCTCTCTCTCTGATCCTCCCCTGCTCATGCTTTCTGTCTCAAAAATAAACAAACATTTTTTAAAAATAAGAGTACAGATTCATTATCTGTTTGATAGATCCTTTTTTGGAGAATGAAATAGCTACAGCATTCTGTGTCAACAAAGTCATTTGAAATGAATGTGGGGATCCCTCTTTTGCTTTTATGAGACTTCTTGTGAATATTTTTGTAGAAACTTAATTCTAAATCATATTATAAAGCCATAAGGAAACATGATTCAACCTATTAATATTTAATACCATGTTTTTCAGGATTGCCTCTGGTATACAAAGGAAGGTCCCTTTATCACTAAACAAATGCATTTTCAAGTTCTGTGCAAAAAAATAGATGGAATGAGTAGCATTCCATTTTTAAAATTAAAATGTGAGTTTATTAAAACATATAAAAAATTGGCACAAAAACAGACACTCAGATCAATGGAACAGAATAGAGAACCCAGAAATGAACCCACACACATATGGCCAACTAATCTTTGGACAAGGCAGGAAAGAATACCCAATGGAATAAAGACAGTCTCTTCAGCAAGTGGTACTAGGAAAACTGGACATGACACATGCAGAAAAATGAACCTGGACCACTTTCTTACACCATACACAAAAATAAACTCAAAACGGATGAAAGAGTTAAACCTAAGGCAGGAAGCCATCAAAATCCTAGAGGAGAAAGCAGGCAAAAACCTCTTGGACCTAGGCCATAGCAACTTCTTACTCAACACGTCTCCAGAGGTAAGGGCAACAAAAGCAAAACTGAACTATTGGGACTTCATCAAAATAAAAAGTTTCTGCACTGTGAAGTGCAGGAAACAATCAACAAAACTAAAAGCCAACCTACGGAATGGTAGAAGATATTTGGAAACAACATATCAGAAAAAAGGTGAGTACCCAAAATCTATAAAGAACTTACAAACTCAACACCCAAAAAACAAATAATCCAGTGAAGAAATGAGCAAAAGACATGAATAGACACTTTTCCAAACAAGACATCCAGATGGCCAACTGACACATGAAAAAATGCTCAACATCATTCATCATCAGGGAAATACAAATCAAACCCACAATGAGATATTACCTCACACCTGTCAGAATGGCTAACATTAACAAGTCAGGCAACAACAGATGTTGGCAAGGATCTCTTTTGCACTGCTGGTAAGAATGAAAACTGGTGGGGCACCTTGGGTGGCTTAGTCAGTTAAGCGTCCGACTTTTGCTTAGGTCATGATCTCGCGGTTCGTGGGTTCGAGCCCCGCGTCTGGCTCTGTGCTGACTACCAGCTCAGAGCCTGGAGCCTGTTTCAGAGTCTGTGACTCCCTCTCTCTCTGACCCTCCCCTGCTCACGCTGTCTCTCTCTCTCCTAGAAATAAATAAAACATTTTTAAAAATTAAAAAAAAAAGAATGAAAACTGATGCAGCCACTCTGGAAAACAGTATGGAGTTTCCTCAAAAAATTAAAAATAGATTTTGGATACAACCCAGCAATTGCACTACTAGGTATTTATCCAAGGGATACAGGTATACTGTTTCAAAGGGATACATGCACCCCAATGTTTATAGCAGCTCTATCAACAATAGCCAAAGTATGGGGGTACTTGGGTGGCTCAGTGGGTTAAGCATCTGACTTCAGCTCAGGTCATGATCTCACAGTTCGTGGGTTCAAACCCTACCTCAGGCTCTGTGCTGACAGCTCAGAGCCTGGAGCCTGTTTCGGATTCTGTGTCTCCCTCTCTCTGTGACCCTCCCCCTCTCTCTCTCTCTCAAAAATAAATAAAACATTAAAAAATTTAAAAAAAAATAGCCAAAGTATGGAAAGAGCCCAAATGTCCAGCAATGGATGAATGGATCAAGAGGATGTAGTATATATAGACAATGGAGTATTACTCAGCAATCAAAGAGAATGAAATCTTGCCATTTGCAACTACATGGATGGAACGAGAGGGTATTGTGCTAAGCAAAATTAGTCAGAGAAAGACAGATATCATATGACTTCAGTCATACGAGGACTTTAAGATCCAAAACAAATGAACATAAGGGAAGGGAAGCAAAAATAATATAAAAACAAGGAGGGGGACAAAACATAAGAGACTCTTAAATATGGAGAACAAACAGAGGGTTACTGGAGGGGTTGTGGGAGGGGGGATGGGCTAAATGGGTAAGGGGCCCTAAGGAATCTACTCCTGAGATCATTGTTGCACTATATGTTAACTTGGATATAAATTTTAAAAAAATGAAAATAATAATTAAATTAAAAAAATTTTAAACATACAAAAAGAAAAAAAGAACATAACCACACCTATGTATCTATCATCCCATTTAAGAAGTAAAACTTTACCAATACAGTGGAAGTGCCATGTATTCCTCTCTATTTCCACATCCCCTGCGTCCCCTGAGGTAACCAGAGCTCCTGAACTGGTGTTTTATTCCCATGCACATCTTCCGTACCTTTGCTATTACATGCCCATATCTCTAGCCTATTGTGTTGTATGGGGTTAAATCTTATAGAAATATTATATACTATGTATTGGGGTTTTTTGGTTTGTTTTTTAGTGCCTATGGTATTGATTCTTGCTTTTTTTTTTTTTTTTTTTTTAGTCAAGGTGTTTGGAAGTTATTTGTTTTGATCTGTCTAGCTCTCACGATCCATTTTAGTAACATAATATTCCATCGTGTAACCACACCACAGTCTATTAACCCATTGTCCTGTTAATAGGCATTTAGGCTGTTTCCATTGTTTTGCTATCACAAACGATGCTGATATTGGCATTTTTTACAGATTTCCTGGGACACAATGAGAGCTCCTCCAGGGGACATGCCTGTAGTGCAGAGACTGGGGCTGGTCGGTCTTACCAGTGTGCACATGCTCCCCTTACTTCAATACTGACAAATTGTTCTCTAAGTGGAAAGTTATGCTAATAAGGCTGAGCTCCTTTTCACTGTGCAGTTTCATTGGTCTAACTAAGCCTCAGTGTCTTCATTTATGAGAACGGTGATAGTATCAGCCTACCGCCTGAGGCTGCTGCAAGGGTGAGAAACCCCGTTCTGCATGGTCTGCACAAGGCTGCTAGGATTTCTGTGCCATGTGACGAATTAATACAAGACACGCCACCCAGACACCGCCTAAGTCTTGACCCTGCTCTCTCGGTGGGAAGGAAGCGCACCAGGCTCGGTGGTGCCGGCCCCTTTGGCACCACCTCTGGGGCATGGAAGTCTGGACTAGGCGGCAGAGTGACAAGTGGCACAGCAGGGGTCTGCAGAGGGCGCAGAGGTCAATGGGCGTGGTGGCTTCGGGCAGGCACCACGTGAACAGGGGCACAGGCTTAAAAATGGGGGTGGGTGGAGACTGGCTCTCCAGCGCCACCTGCAGGCCCAGCAGGTCCCGATGTCAGCTGCTGCAGCTGCAGCCGGTACCCCTTTCTCCCAACATTTCTCTCCCCTCTGCCGCCCCGGGCACAGGAGGCAGCATCCCTAGGGGAAGATTGTGGGCCTGTCACAGTCCTTAATGTCACAAAAGCTGGATTTGTGCCAGTTGATTGAGACTCTTGATCTTCCTGAGCCTCAGTTTCTCTATTGGTAGGGTAGGAATAATTAACACCTCCTTTGCAGAGGTTTGTTGAAAATATGAATTGAGATGATACATGTAGAGCCTCTGGCTCTCCGCCAATAAAAGCTCAGATCCGCCCTCTGCCCCTTACCCCTCCCCCACACCAACTCTTACCCTCCTCCTTACCTTCTTTCCCAGCTACCTGCTACCGAGCCCCCCTCAAGTCCCAAATAGATTAACTTATTTTATTTTTTTTTAATGTTTTATTTATTTCTAGGAGAGAGAAAGAGAGACAGCGTGAGCAGGGGAGGGCCAGAGAGAGAGGGAGTCACAGACTGAAACAGGCTCCAGGCTCTGAGTTGGCAGTCAGCACAGAGCCCGACGCGGGGCTCGAACCCACGAACCACAAGATCATGACCTAAGCGAAAGCCGGACCCTTAACCGACTAAGCCACCCAGGCGCCCCGCAAATAGATTAATTTAGATTTCTTTTTGTCAAACCCACTCTCTCCTTTTCTTCTTTTTGAATAATATCTATAGACAAGTTTGAAAGAAAAAAAGCAACAGATCTATCATTTCATAAACACCCACTGCACATAGAACACTAAACAAAACCCCTTAGTTCAGCTGCCCCTGTCCCTCAAATGCACACTGAGTGGCCCAGTGAGGTGCTCAGTGAATTCATCTTGAGAATAAGACAACAGACACCAAGAGAAATCATTCACGAATGAAAATTCACACTAGAGCAAATTATTATTTGTGTTCAGAGGTCAGGAGTGCTGAGGAAGTTTCTAAAAATATAAATGACCAGTTGTGAAATGTATTTACCCATGTTTTATTTAAGCCTGCATGATAATCTAATATGATAAAATAATTACGTTATACTTATTGTCCCAAAGATTTGCAACGGCATGGTAATTTGTCGGTCCCTTGAGGACAGGGACAATTTCTTCATAGCGTGGGCCCCAGATAGTCACCATCACGGTGATTTACACAGGGTGGGCCTTCACGATGGGTCTGGTGAGTTGAAATTAATGTACCATAGCTGAGGAGATTTAGAGGAAAATGTCTGAATTTGGAAAGGCTTTCTGAAGAAAAAGGATTTTAAATCCTGGGCTTTTGAAGACACTCATGTCTGCCAGAGGAGAGAAAGAAGGACGTTCTAGAAAGGGGAACAGTACAACAAAATCACAGGGGAGCTCAATTGTCAGCCTGGGAAGTGCATCTGGCACTGGTCCTTGAGGACTCTTGGCGGGCTTTACATCACCAGCCATTGGAGCAGGGAAGCATCAACAGGCTTTCTAAAGATTGCTTTTTTCCTTAAAAATAGTGTGTAGTCTCCACAAGAATATAGGACCTTTGACTTTTTCTATAATGAAACGTATAAATGTGCTCAATAGATTCTTAACATTTCTTAGGCTGTTATTAGATGACCAGACCAGTGCTAAGCTCTGTATAGATGCTGTCACTGCATTCTGTTGGCAGCCCTATGAGACAGATGCTATTATTAACATCCTGATTGAACACATGAGAAAACAAAGCCTCAGAGAAGTCAAATCGTTGTCCCAAAGCACTCAGCTGGTCAGTGAGTGGCCCAGGATGTGAATCCCAGCTCACCTGACTCCAGTTGACCATGATAGTGTATTCCTTAGTCAAGATTTTCAAAAGAACCCACCCCTGGATGATGTTCAGTTGTTTGAACCTCATTAAAGCTCAGAAAAAATCATGGCAGCTAACAGTCATTGAGAGTCTACCTATTAAGACTATATACTTTAATAATCTTTTTTAAATGTTTATTTATTTTTGAAAGAGAGAGCTGGGCTGGGGTCGAGAGAGACAGAGAGGATCTGGTGTGGGCTTTGCACTTACAGCAGAGTCCAATGCGGGGCTTGAACTCATGAACTGCGAGATCATGACCTGAGCTGATGTTGGACGCTTAACTGACTGAGCCACCCAGGCGCCACAAGGCCCTATGTTCTTTACAAGTATTAGGTCACACCATCCTTCCAACATCCCTCCGAGGAGGGGGCTGTGGTTACCTCCATCTTATACATGGTGAAACCGAGGTACAATAATTATAACTTCTCAGATCCTAGATAATGTCACAGGATGACCTGGGAGAGGTTTCCAAGGTGCATTACGTCTTCTCGGTAGACAGTTTCTTTTTAAAAAATATTTTTATTTATTTCTAGGAGAGAGAGAGAGAGAGAGAGAGCGTGAGCAGGGGAGGGTCAGAGAGAGAGGGAGTCACAG